>NC_071255.1:8980189-9150189 GCF_023375685.1 Ictalurus furcatus | reverse complement strand
CTACGTTTAAATGTTGGTCTTCGTTATGGTACCGTATACAGTTTTGGGTGTTTCATGTTTAATTTTACGAAAGCTTCAAGTGCAGTTAATTATTTATCATGCCGTACGTGCTAATAGACGACTGCTTGAAGCCGTGGGCTGCGTCCCAAACCTACTATATAGTAGCCAAAATATATGTACTTCACCTACTATATAGCAGGTAAGGATGCTCTTGTTTGTCAAACGGTTGAGCGCTGCCGTGTGTGTACGTTTCCTGTCGCAAAATGCGGTGAAAACTCCCACATGGCGTTAATAGTGTGATTAAGGTGTGTACATGTCTGTAATGCACTTCCATAATGCGACTAAAACAGGAATACTCCACATTTGTCTTTACTTCGAGTATGACTTTAGTCTGATTAAGGTCATCAATAATCATTGTTTACATGCTAGTTTATTAACCAGAGTATCGTCTTAATCGGGTTAATATCGGATTATCGTTGTCCATGTAAACGTACTGACTGACCGCCTTTAATGCTGTATTTGGTAAACTGGATTCTTACTCAGTAGCCTAATAAAAACAGCATTCCCATGTCATTTTGGTAAAATACAGGGTGTCCAAAATGTCTCGTAAGGAAGTAGTGAAATCATTCTCATGGCTGGATCGGGAAACTGACTTTAACAGGAAACATGACAAGCACATCACATTTTACACTGTTGCCAAACCTATTAACAGATAACATCCACGAACATCTACTGACAACCGACACGGTGCTGGTGAACATCCTCTATGTATGGAGACTTTTGGGACACCCTGTATATTCTTCTTAAAATAGAGATGACATATATACTCAGCAAAAAAAAAAAAAAAAGAAGAAACGTCCTCTCACATTCAACTGCTTTTGTTTCCGGCAAATTTCTTAACACGTGTAAATATTTGTGTTAACATAAAAAGATTCAACAACTGAGACATAAACTGAACAAGGTTCACAGACATTTGATGAACAGAAATGGAATAATGAGTCCCTGAACAAAAGGGGGGTCAATATTAAAAGTAACAGTCAGTATGTGGTGTGTTCACCAGCTGCTTTAAGTACTAGAGTGCATCTCATCCTCATGGACTGCACCAGATTTGTCAGTTCTTGCTGTGAGATGTTACTCCATTCTTCCACCAAGGCATTTAGGGGGTCACATGGTTACATGTAATTTTCCACTGCAAGGACAACCTGCTGTCCTTCCTGTCTCCCTGTAGCACCGTCTTAGGCATCTTACATTACAGACATTGCAGTTTATTGCTCTGGCCACATCTGCAGTCCTCATGCCTCCCTGCAGCAGGTCTATGGCATGTTCACGCAGGTGAGCAGGAACACTAGACATTTTTCTTCTGGTGTTTTTCAGAGTCAGTAGAAAGGTCTCTTTAGTGTCCTAACTTATTGTAACTGTGACCTTAATTGCCTACCTCCTGTAAACTGTTCACGTCTTTAGGACTGTTCCACAGGTGCATGTATAATTGTTTATAGTTCATTGAACAAGCATGAAGAACATCGTTTAAACCCTTTCCAATAAAGATCTGTAAAGCTTATTTGGATTTTACAAAATGATCATTTCTCCTGATAAAGGGACGTTTCTTTTTTTTTTTTTTTGCTGAGTATATATGTATATTATTGACAGAAAAACTGAATTTTGTTCAAAACCAAGAATTTTCCAGAATTTTCCAACCCTAGTGTCTACTGACCGGTTTTTGCAGATCGCCACATTGTTACTAATAAAGGAATGGTTAATTAATTAGTTTCGCAACCCCTACCTTCATCAAACATAAGTTGTTAATGCTCTTCCGTACCCAGGACACCTCACGCTGCCCATGGCTCCACCATGATGGAAACACTGTTATAGAACTACATTTCACATCTGTATTTAATGTCCGTCTTCACCCTCTGCAATGCTGAAAATGAAATTCCATAACCATGAATCCTAAAAAACCCTGTATACCTCTAAGTGTGTGTGTGTGTGTGTGTGTGTGTGTGTTTATGCGTCCCTTTTCTGCCTCCATGCTGCGCAACATTAGCATAAACACACAAGTAAAAATTCCAACTCCGAAGTTCCCATTTCGTCTCCATGAATATTTCACGTGCTCCTAACACGCCTCTTCAGTTTCCTCTTGGCCTCGCCGGATTCGGGCGATCGCAGCCCCTTCGAGTCCCGACGGCTCCATCTGCATACATACCGAAGGATTGTGAGAAAACAGCTTGGGATCAGGGATCCTGCTGACTGGCACTGAAAATGGAGAAGCCTAATTTCATCTGTAGTGCTGAGAACAGGTAGGGTGTTAAGGGATGTTCCGGCAAGTTGTTGCTTGTGCTGCTTACAGGCTGTGCAGATCGAAATCGCGTCGCAAGTCATGATTTTAGCCGCAGAGACGCTCCGCTAATAGCTCATTTGAGCTTTGACGAAATGGAACAAAACAGCGTGAAAATGTATAAAGAGACAATGCGTGTGTCTGTTAGACCTGTTTGTATTTGTGTTGAATTATTAAGTCTTAAAGTGCTCCTATTATGCTTTTTCAGATATGATCTTTCATGTAGTGTGTAATCTAGCTGTGTGTGAATGTAAAAGTTCTGCAAAGTTTCAAAGATTAAAGTGCACGACTTTAAAGTGCCCGAAAAGAAAGAACCGATTGTGAACTGTCGTCAGTTATTCCAGACTTACTTCCTGCTCGAACCTATGTAGATTTGTAGCAAATTTGCATAATGCCCACCTATGTTTTTCATTGGCTGCCCGTGAATGTTGTCTACTTGGCCCCGCCCTCAAACACCGTAGTTGTAGCTGAGGCCTGGAAGAGTTTGGTTGGTTGGTTGATGTCGAGAAGACGATGTTTTCGGCGCTGTGAAAGCAAATCCACTTCGCACGCACTTCCAAAGGTTGAGGATGTGAAGAGTCAGTGGTTAAAATGTATTTTTACAATGATACCACAGCAGTTTAACTCCAATCTTTTGTCGTGTTCCTGTCATTTTATTGCTGAGGAAACCTCCGGAGATGAACTCCAGATGTGGTAGTGGGCGTTTCGTTTCCGACACGCACTGTAAACGGTAGACCAATCACAACAGACTGGGCCATCTTGACCAATCAGAGCAGAGTAGGCTCTCGGAAAGGAGGGGTTTTGAGAGATCGGATCCTTGAGCGAACTGTTTCCGTGTATTATGAGAAAATGAACGTTTTTTTTGTTTTTTTTTAACTTGGTTGGATCCATACATGTAAACCTGTTGTAGGAGACCTCCAAAACAAAATTTAGGAACCTTTTGAAATAGCGTAATATATTCATACATTATATTTCAGTGTTGAAACACATTTCATGTCCCAGAATGATTATAAATTGGCCAAGTACAATTGTACCCTTAGGGCCGGATTAAAAAAAAAAAAAAAAAAAAAAAAAAATATATATATATATATATATATATATATATATATATATATATATATAATTATTTATAATGATATATATGTATAATGTATAAATATAAATATATATAATTACTTTGAAAATGTACACTGTGATTTTCACCACTGTAACCAAAAAACTGAATATATACATAAATCGAAGACCCCCCTGGTTATGCTTCATGGATCCCCTCTCACTTTGAGATCCTCAGATCTCTACCACCGGCTTTAAACACAAGCACTCACATATAAGATCACAAATAATCAGGGGATAGAAAATGCAGACCGAAGAAGTAGATAGAAGTAGATTTATTCACACACTTAAAATCTGTATCCTGTGTTAATATATATATATATATATATATATATATATATATATATATATATATATATATATATATATATCTGTAAAGCTGCTTTGAGACAATGTCCATTGTAAAAAGCTCTGTACAAATAAAAACTGAATTGAAGTAGATGTTTGTTTTTTTTGCTGTCAAAAGTTATACTATGTGCAAAAAGAGCAAGAAACATATATATATATATATATATATATATATATATATATATATATATATATGAATGAGCGAATGTCAGCTTGGCATGAAACACTCAGCTATATCCCATATTGGCAGCTGGATATTGCTTCATTTGATAATAATAATGTCTGATACTAATAGTGTATGGTCTAAACGTGAAAGTGCCATAAATCAATAACGTATTATTTTTTTAATACACAATATCCACTCTTTCTTTTGACTCATCTTTGTCTGTGTAGACAATCCCCAATCTGATCATGTTTAATAATTAACCACATAGCATTGGTGATCTAGAGCTACATCTAGTGCTTTCTTCTTATTTATACTTTCTGCAGTAAATCACTATCAGTGATTTTTGTTCAGTCTCCCATTTTCTGACCCTCGTGTACACATTCACATTATGTGCAGGTGTGAAGGCAGACAGCAGGTTAACCTCCCACACAAAACACCCTCACATGCTCACAAATACACAGGAATAGGAAGTATAACCCAGGCTTGACTGCACGTAGCAGCGAGGATCATTTTTGAGAGTCTCTCACTGTATTTGCTACTGGCTGAGAAGCATACGTGTGTGTGTGTGTGTGTGTGTGTGTGTTTGTGCGTCATGGGCACAGACAAAGGTACACTTTGGCCCAAAATGAAACCTACAATACACAATTGTCTTGTGTATGACATTTATCATACTGAGCGGTTCGCACGTTTGCCTCGCACCTCCGGGGTTGGGGGTTCGAGTCCTGCCTCCGCCCTGTGTGCATGGAGTTTGCATGTTCTCCCTGGGTTTCCTCTGGGTACTCCGGTTTCCTCTCCCAGTCCAAAGACATGTGTTGTCTTATATACACCGATGAGCTATATCATTAATACTACTGACAAGTGAAGAGAATAACATTGATTATCTTGTCCAAGGAAGGACACCTGGTGCACCGGCGACAAGTTATTGGCAGCCAAGGCTCATCGATGCGCATGGGGAGCGAAGGCTAGCCCGTCTGGTCCGATCCCATAGAAGAGCTACTGTAGCACAAATTGCTGAGAAAGTTGATAGAAAGGGGTCAGAACACACAGTGCATCACAGCTTGCTGTGTATGCAGCTGCGTAGCTGCAGACCGGTCAGAGGGTCCATACTGACCCCTGTCCACTGCCGAAAATGCCTTCAATGAGCATCAGAACTGGACCATGGAGCAATGGAAGAAGGTGGCCTAGTCTGATGAATAACGTTTTTTACATTATGTTGATGGCCGGGTGCTTGTGCGTCAATTACCTGGGGAAGAAATGGCACCAGGATGCACTCTGGGATGAAGGCAGTCTAGCAGAGGCAGTGTAATAATCTGGGTAATGTTCTGCTGGGAAACCTTGGGTCCTGGCATTCATGTGGATGTTATTTTGACACATACCGCCTACCTATTATTGCAGACCAAGTATACGCCTTCATGGCAACGGTATTCCCTAATGGCAGTGGCCTCTTTCAGTAGGATAATGCACCCTGACACACTGCAAACATTGTTCAGGAATGGTTTGAGGATCCAATCGAGCATCTGTGGGATGTGCTGGGTAAACAAGACCAATCCATGGAAACCTCACTTATAGGACTTAAAGGATCTGCTGCTAACGTCTCCAAATGCCTTCAGATGTCTTGTGGAGTCCATACCTCAATGGGTCAGAGCTGTTTAGGCAGCACAAAGGGGACCTACTCAATATTGGGCTGATTGGGGCGTTCCTCTCTCTCTCTCTCTCTCTCTCTATATATATAGAGAGAGAGAGAGAGAGAGAGAGAGTAAGAAAAGGATTTAAGGGCTTATCTCTGCTCAGAACATGCATGTCCTTAGTCTCCCATCTTTCTTCACGCTCCATCAGTTTCTTTTTTTTTTCCCCCAGCATATTTGTAGGTTCTCTGCACTGCGTGACATTTTTGGATTTGGAGTTAATCACTGAATCACACTAAAGGCCAACACCCGACACATTTCGGAATCTTTTTGCATCTCGCACATAGCCGATAGACGTCGAAACCGCCGTTTCAGCCCTGTGAGGTGTGAGCCCATGTGCACCGTACGGCGTTGCGTGTGTCGCGCATGGCCACCCGCTACGCTACGGGTCTGCTGTAAATTCTAGATACAGTGCGGAAAATACTGCGTAGTACTATTTCCTACGCGCTGTTTCAATAGTATTTTTTTGCTGCTTTGCAAGGCTTGAATGAACCTGAGCAGAGGGTCATATGTTCACGCAAAAGTAGTCAGTCAGCCAAGGCATGTCCTTAGACATATATATATTATACAGATACATAAATAGACATAGGTATAGAATCATTTGAACTACTTATCTATCTTTAAACGTTTCCCCCGGAAGATGTTTGTGACCCTGATTCGGCTTTGAGATACTGTTTTTAGCGACGTGATGTACATTTACTTTTAAGCAACATTAGCCTCACAGCTTCAGCGCAGAACTAAAGAAGCAAACTTCACACAGCGTGTCTTGGTGATTAACGACATTCAGGGGAGGGAAGAAAATTAGGTTACAGTTTTTCCCCCGCTAATTGTTTCTTTTTTATTATTACATTAGACATTATAGTAAGCTGAGCTGAAGAACCTGCTGGCCTCGAGACATGAAAACAACAAACGCTGCTTCTTCTCTTTCGATTAACACAAAAGACGTTGTGTAGCTGTGACCCGACGTGCCTCTGAGAAATAAGCCTGTCACCTGTAAACTGCCTTTTTTTTTTATTTATATTGGGGATTGATTTACATTTTTATTTAGTATTCACAGGAAGGACGGTTAACCTTCAAATATTTAATAGCTGTAACCATTAAACAAGATTTGTCAGAACGCGCATCACCAGTGTGTGTGTGTGTGTGTGTGTGTGTGTGTGTGTGTGTGTATGGCAACTCTCCAGTTCTGTGAATGTTCTAAAATTATGCATACAATATAAATGAGGTTTAATGTGCCAAGGAGGTGAGTCACCCTGGGCTACAAAGGTCACACACAATGCGCACACACACACACACACACACGCACATACACACAAACACACAAAGGATGAGTGGGAGTGTAGGCCAACACAGAGACAGGAGGAGAAAGAGTCAGACTGACCTTATTTCCTCACACTGTCTCCTTTACTTCCATCATTTCTAAAGGAAGGCCTGCTCTGTCCTCTCTCCCACAATGCCTTGCTCTCACGGGTTAGACAGATAGTGAGTTAGAGAGAAACACAGACCAGCATGAAGGAAAGATAGAGAGAGATATACGGTGAGGGAAATGGACTGAATAAGGTGGACTGAATGTGTGTGTGTGTGTGTGTGTGTGTGTGTGTGTGATACAAAGTAAACCTGTGACATTATTTTCATACATGTAGTGCTGATGTTCAGGATTTGTCATTCACACTTGCTGGTATTTTAGTACGATGCACACTCTGACTTTCCATCTTTAAATATGCGAGATGGCTGGTGTGTATATCCTGTGTTATTGAGGCTCATACGATATAAGGATTTAATCGTCCCTACACAATCACACACTGCCACGATGTCCCGAGACATTTGACCTGCCGACCTGCGACATCAGAGTACAGAGTTCTACAGGTTATCCTTCAAAAACCGTTTCTCCCCAATAGAAATGGGAGATAAACCATCCGACATCTGACTCTGGAATTATTCGTGCGTGTGTTTTGAGCCCTCCGATAGTAACCAACACCACCTGGAAGCCCCGCCCCCTTCTCACCTGCTCTTGACTAGACTTTTCAGGGTGCACTGATTTTCTGTCAAGGTAGATGCAGAATGTTTTGAGTTTATTAAATGTGAAATAAAGTCTATCATTGTATGGTCGCACGTTAGCAAACATTAGCGACGGATATGGGTTTTTAATGGCCGATGCCAATATCTGAAAGAAAAAAAAAGCAACTTGGCCGACTGGCCGACACGAAGCCGAATTTACACAGGATGTGACAGCTCAAACATCCTGGTGAAATGTATGCTTCGAACATACGAGTATGTTTATTACGTCTTCTCTCAGCTCACATAACCTTTCAATAAACCAACAAAACTATGCCAGAGCCACATCTCCCTGCAGTTCTCGCCTGGTTTCCCACTAAAACTGAGCAGCGTTGAGCCTGGCCAGTACCTGGATGGGAGACCTCCTGGGAAAAACTAAGGATGTTGCTGGAAGTGGTGTTAGTGAGGCCAGCAGGGGGTGTGGGGCCTAATGCTCCAGTATAGTAACGAGGACTCTATACAGTAAAAACAGCACTGTCTTTCGAATAAGACGTTAAACCGAGGTCCTGACTCTCTGTGGTCATTAAAAATCCCAGGACACTTCTCGTAAAAGAGTAGGGGTATAACCCCGGTGTCCTGGTGAAATCCCCCCATTGACCCTTCTCTATCACGGCCCCTTAATAATCCCCATCTCTGAATTGGCTACATCACGCTCTCCTCTCCACTATTAGCTGGTGTGTGGTGAGCGTTCTGCTGCACGATGGCTGCCGTCTCATCATCCAGGTGGACGCTACACACTAGTGCTACTTGAGGAGACCCCCCCATCCCACCATACTATGTAAAGCACTTCGAGTGTCTAGAAAAGCGCTGTATAAATGCAACTGTAACTAACTAATAGACAATGAGAAAGAAGAAAAGCATTCTGAAACCGAAAACAGTGAACTCAGTGAGAAAAATTTAAGATGGCTTTCAAATAAACAGCTTTTCTTTGTTAACAGTTTTCTAAGCGTCGTTTTCGCTAGTCATGGTTTATGAATACACTGCCTGAGTTTTCGTTTATGCTTTCAAACTTTTCGTTTACGTTCGCCATTCTGGTGGGCGGGGCTTAACAGCGATTTACTCTCATTGGCTAGTGAGATTTGGATCGACAGCTCCCAGCGGTGTGAATTTTGCAGAGCGTTCTGAATGCGGTTCTCTGTATAGTAATAGCGTTTTTACTTTACTTCCTGACTTACTTACTTCGTCAGAATATCAGTTCATAAATAATATTTCAGGTTTGGGTTAGTCTCATACGGGTATTTTTTCGTGATGAGCTTTCAGGAGCGGCACGGAGCGTCATCCTCGTCATCCTCAGCTGGACACTCGAGCTGTCGATCCAAATCTCACTAGCCAATGAGAGCAAATCGTTGTTAAGCCCCGCCCACGTGTGAGATTTGGGCCGGAATGGCGAATGTAAACCTGCAGAGCATAAACGAAAAGTTCGAAAGCATAAACGACAACTCAGGCAGCACATTCATAAACCATGATTAGCGAAACTAAACTGTTTATTTGAAAGCTTGGCAATATTTTTGCCACTGAGTTGTGTTTTCCTTCTTTCTCACTGTATATTTTTGTTCGTGTTTTCTTGAAAAGTTACGTTCAATACTTCTGACACAAATTTAATCGCATAAGTTTGTACCCTAGTTTGTCGCTAGGCAAATTTTTTTTTTTTTTATGAGAAAAAGTTTCACTTTAGTTTCACCTAAGTGCTAACTATTAATAATAAAATACCCTCAATGACTGTGATTTTCTACATGTGCTGCTGATTGGCTCCCATTACCATTCATTTAACAAAGAATTTCCCCCTCACCACGCTACGGCCAACAGCTCCTTCATTTTCCAGTGAATCGCCGACGTCCCCCTGCTGTACCTCGCACAGCGTACTTTAAGTTTTAAAACACGCCACCCCGAAATCCGAAGGAGGGTAGAGAAACACACGGAGAGAGTTCGAAAGTGATCAGAGACGAGCGAAGTGAGAGAGAGAGCTTAGTCATACCGAGGTAGACGTGAGACTCATAAGAAAACATCATAAAAAAAAAAAATTTAAAAAAACGACAACAGCAAACTACAGCATTTTATAGGCCATAAAACACACGGGTGTATCTCAGAGGAAGAGTTCTGGGAGATTGCTGATGGGAGGGTTTTAGCGAGCTCAAAGAAAAGGGGAGTCATTATTTTTCACTGACCCCTAAGCAAACATTAACACGCCCCGACTCCTCGTTCTTTTTACAAACACATACACATACACACACTTGAGTTGAACTTTAATTAGTGCAGTGTGCTTGCTGTCAAAATCCAATAAAAGAGATGGAGAGAGAGAGAGAGAGAGAGAGAGAGGTGCAAAGTGCAAGAGCAAGTGTGAGAGAGGGGAAACAGATTTAAAAAATGCAACAGGATGGTAACAATTTTCTGTGTGTGTGTGTGTGTGTGTGTGTGTGTGTGTGTGCATGTCCCTCTGATACAGTGTGTTCAGGTTGGGATATTTGATCTGCCTTTATCATGCAACTCCATTCTTGGCGACTGGTGGGAGTTGTTTTGGGACAAACCGGGCAGATAAAAAAGAAAAAAAAAATATTCAGTCTGAATATCAAATGTTCTGCTATAGGTAGGAAAGGAGCGAGGGAGGGAGTTTGTGGAGAGACAGAGAGATAGAGGGAAGTGAGGGAGCATTGCAGGGTGTCACAGGGAGCGAGAGAGAGATGAAGGGGGTCAGCACAAGGAGATAAGGAACGAGGGAAATGAGGAAACCCATGGAAGAGAAGAAAAAAAAAAACGATAGGTATTTTACATATGGCCCGCTCGCGGAGCGCCGACTCGGCAGGAGCCAGGGAGGACAAAATGAAGAGATAATTCGAAAGATATAGGTATGGAAATGACAGGTGAATAAAGAAGAAAGAGATAGCTAGAGTGGCGGCTGAAAAGGCGAGGCGACAAGGAGAAGACTGGCACCGTGACAGAAAAACGATAGACGTCATGGCCGGGTCGCGTGATGGGGGGGGGACGGGTATGTGCAGAGGAGTGTGAGGAGAAATAACTTCACGATTAAGGGGAAATGAGCACAGAGAGTTAGGAAGAACAAGTGAAGAAATGATGAAACAGAAGGAAAAAAGTAGTAGTGAGAGTGCAGGATGAACATCACATTCACAGCTTTCTCCCTTTCTCTCTCTCTCTCTCTCTCTCTCTCTCTCTCTCACACACATCTGTCATATGGTTTCAAAAGTATTTCAGTCTTCACTTTCACGTTCTTCCACATCTCTCGTATTCTTTAAACTCCTCAGCATGACAGACCTCTGTGCCCTGGCCTTTACAAAACTCACAGCCATCACTGCTTTACCTGTCTCTCTCTCTCTCTCTCTCTCTCTCTCTCTCTCTCTCTCTCTCTCTCTGATTCACCAATATTAAACTTTCATTCTCTTCTCTCACATGAAATGTGAGAAAACCAGAAGCAAGGAAACAGAAACTGTGCATACAGGTGTGTAGCTTGTGCCTGTGTGTGTGTGTGAGTGTGCCCGTGTGCTATTTATACTCTTCTTGTTCAAAGCAAATGTGCGCACAAGGACATTCTGACACTGATGGGACATTTTGATGGCCTCCATTTGGCTTACTCGAAACCATCTTTCACTCACAAGGATTAAAGGTTACAGATAGCGGAATTAAAGGCGCACTCTGTGTTAAGTGTTACTAGACCTAGAATAATGCTGTCGTTTCAGACGTACTTCAGAAAAATCATTGCATTATGGAACGTAAAATGACTGTACGCATCGAGCGGAAGCATTCAGTTCATCGGGTGTTATTGAAAACTTGCCTACTGATTTTTATTTATTTATTTTTTTTATACCAGTGGTTCTCAAAGTCGGATCAAGGGGAACCTTTGGAGGGGTCTGTGATGGTTTTAATTTTGTTACACAGCACAGCAAGTTATTATAGATATATATATATGATTTTTAGATTATAGTTATTAGCCTATTTAAATGGTTTCAGAACAGCACAGTGGCTTAGAAAACAAGAAAACATCCTCATTTTTTTAACTTAATGTTAGCATACGCGCGTTTAACGCTAATACGGTCAGGAGTCCTTATTAACCATTTAATGCTTTAACTTTTATTGGGGTTAAATAAATGGGAGGACATGACGGGGTGTACTAATTTTACACACACCAGAGGATTTTTGATGAGCTATATATCTGAAATTTATGTGTTAGAAAAGAACAGATGTGTGGCTAGCACTGTTTATGTCTTTAATATCAGTCAGTCAGAAAAACATTTCTACTCTTGTCTGGATAACTCTAGTAGCTTTAATAATTAAATATTTGAAGTACAGAATGGTATTTTTAAAAATACGTTTTATGTTGATATTTAACTTTATTAATAAAACAGTGTGTTGTTGAATTAGCATGTTTTTGTGTTTTGCTTTGGTACCGAGTACCATGGAATTTTCCTGGTATTGGAACCGAATACTGAAATTTTGGTACTGTGACGACCCCAGTTCGAATTAGCGCTTGTATTTAGCACTTACATTTTTTTAAAAATTTTTTTGCACTCGCCTCCAAAATGATTGTTTCTTCTGCAGACTGAGTCATAGTTGCAGTATTTACTTTGGCAAATCTCTCCAAACCGCTTGCACTCTTCACAGCGTCTCTAAACGGTCACGAGGATATCTTGCTTAGGTTGTTGTCATGGTGATGAAATAACCTCTGATGTTAACAGTTTTTGCTCCAGACCAGCAGTGTTGCGGTGCTGGAACAGACGGGTTTTTTTGTTTGTTTGTTTGTTTGTTTGTTTTTGCAGCTCTTTAGTGCTGAAAAGGCACAGAACGGTTCAAAATTAGGCAGTGCTGTTGTGGGGAAAGGGAATTAGAGGTAATTGGTAATTACAGCGTCAATGGAACCCTTCCAACAAATAAGTGTGTGTCTGTGCATCTAATGCACGTATTGCTTGTTCTTGAAGCTTCATTAGTTACATCGTGTAGTGTACGTGTCTAAATACAACACGCGTATAGAACTGGGGCAGTAAGTAAAGAAGTTTCTAACTTTTAAACACACACACACACACAGACACATACAGAGAGCGATTGACAGGTGTCAACACCACCCGGAGCAGCATATTGACTTGGCATTGCGCCAGCAGTCACAAGAGAAACCCTGATAGATAGAGAGAAAGAGAAAGAGGGACAGAGGGGAGAGGGCAAGCGAGAGAGGTGTCACGTAGAGAGCGAAGAAAGTCAAAGAGAGCCAGGTGGAGGGATAGTAACAGAGAGAGAAAGACAAGGAAAGGTGGTGGATGAGAAAGGCACTGGAAGGGAGGAATATGTTCAAGGACAGACAGGAGGAGTGGAATGAGATGCCCGGTTCAACAATGTGTATTTGATCAGCAAAAGACAGGTGACCGCCAAATAAAATATTCATCATTCATACACAAGGCACGCACTTTCAAACAGATCCTGTCTCTCCACCCGTCGTTCTGTTATGTTTCCACACACACACACACACACATCACGCAAAAGAGGTAAGAGGAGACTTGTGGGAGAGGACAGAGGACATGGAGGTTAATGCAAACACATGCATCAGGCTAGACAGACTGTGATACACACACACCTCTTCATCCGTATTACATTTCCCTGAGCTGGTACCCCAGACACGCACACACACACGCACACACACTCTCTCTCTCTCTCTCTCTCTCTCTCTCTCTGTGTAGGTCTGATGTGGTTTGGATAGTAATGTCCATGTCTTGAGGTTTTAACATATACTGAATGTTGCTTTGATAGTATTTCCTTGTGTGTATGTGAGTATTCAAACACAGGAACTCCTACTAATTGTTTCAGAGACCCCCTGAACAGGCTGTGACATTTCATTCTCTTAAAAGATCTTACTGCATGACTTCCAGTAAGGTTATGGTATTGATAGAGCATTTCCATCACACATATACCCTTATGAAATTACTTCATAGATGTATGGAGTTGTATAGTTGCATCAGTGTTTCTTAAATATAGGACTCTTATCCAGGCCTGTTCCTGAAAGATTAGGACCCTGAAGCAACATCCTATTTGGACCACCCCTTCCAACCAACCACAAATCCTGAACTATAGACTTACTGGGCCATCTTGTGGCTCAAGGCTCCTAAGCGACTGTTTATAGGTAGAAACGGCCTCGCTCGTACTCCTAGGGGTACTTGGATGTAGTACAAAGGGTACAAAGAAAAACTGTCCCTTTTACACGTCCGTTTTACATCTACTGTCATGTCTGTTACTCCCCTACACCAACCACCCCTCTATTAACCTTCAACTGGAAATGGCTTCACTATCTCCCACTCCTCAATAGCAGTAAAGTCTCGATTTCCTCTCGAGAGTCCTCCCAATTGGGGTTGGTGGGGTTTGGGAGGTGGGGGGTGTATGGTTTTATCTCAAACCATAAACTACGGTTAAAAAAATAGTTTACTCATGCATTTTATTTTGTGAGGTCATGGTCATTTTTTGAAGCAGTGTTATAGAGCAACTGGGTCTCCTGCCATCATTCCACAATATTGCTTTTATTTTTTACTCCTTTCTTAGGGTCCCTGAGAAAATAAGCAACTATATTTCCACAAGCGTAAACACATGCTGCTTCCTGATTGGTCAGCATGAGATAAAACGCCCTATTCAAGCAGACAGCCCCATATTTTTTGACAAATAATCAGTGTGAGTCTGTAAGCCACTCTCGCGCGACGGTTTTAAACCATTCGGGAGCTCGCAAGCTGGGCCGATGTCATGTACGGTGTGCTCCAAAAGTATGAGAGCACAGAGAAAATCTGGGATTTTTTTTTTCCAGTTAAAATTGGAAAATTTTTAATGTTGGAAATGTTTTAAAACAAAGAAAATAAACGTTCGATATCTTGAAGGGACGGGGAAAAAGTGACCTGACGTAGTGAATTTTACCGTTTTTGTTGTAAGTTGTTTTAAATGATACGTTTGTAGAACTATTTGTATTATTGGTGTATTGTTGGTTTTAGACACGGTTTCTAACAAAGACTACACTGTATGAACACTCAGAAAATGGCTGTCAAGAAGACTTGATAAAATGGTTTTGAAGCGTTCTAGCATTTGGGATTGGCGGGGGACACATTGGACGGAGTGCCAACATATTGCAGGGCACAATCGCACACTACGGACAAATTAGAAATGCTAATCAGCCTACAGTGCATGTCGTCTTACTGGGGAAGGAAACCGGAGTACCTGGAGGAAACCCCCGAAGCACGGGGAGAACTTGCAAACTGCATGCACACAGGGCGGAGGCAGGTATCGAACCCCTAACCCTCGGGTGCGAGACGAATGACTTTGTCCAAGTGTCCAAGCATCCAATCAGGGTTGTTGGTGCCAGACCGTCTCGTTTGAGTAGTTCAGAAACTGCCGATCTTCTGGGACTTTCACACACAACACAGTCACTCAACGTTCCACAGAATGGTACGATAAACAGAATCGCACAATTCTGCAGGATTTCTTGATAAGAGAGGTTAGAGGAGAATGGCCAGACTTTGTCAGGCTGACAGGATGTCTACAGTAACTCAAATAAGCACTCTTTACAACCATGGTGTGCAGAAAATCATCTCAGAACACACCACATGTCGAAACTTGAGGCAGATGGGCTACACCAGCAGAAGACCACATCAGCGAAGAACAGGAATCTGAGGCTACAATGGGTACAGACTCACAGAAACTGGACATTGGAAAAAGGCAATTGTTTGGCTGATTGGATAATTGCTTAAATGAGCAGTTTGTCAGTCTGTACAGGAATTCTGAGGTTTTTTTTGTTATTGTTGTGGCCAAAAATGCCTGATTTTGCTGCTGCGTTTTCAAAATGAGTTTTTTGTGCTTTTGTTGCGGAAAACTACTTGAAGTTGGCGAAATCGCCATTGCACATTTTTTTGCACGGTCTTTCACAGTGATATCTGTTGGTAAATGAGACCTTTTAGCTGTACTCATGTTCGACGCACGTGAATCGAAGACGGCTTTGGCTGATGTCACATGACGCGTCTTGGCCCAAATCTGCGGAAAATCCGTAGGTAATTTTGAAAAATTGCCAGCTCCTCCGAATATTGAGTTTGATTGATCTTGTGTGAATTTCTGCGATCTCAAGATCGCAAGTTGTAGCACAGTGGCTGCTTAGGCTGGCTATCGGTACCTCTGTACTTCTGTGCCAGATTTTTATCAGCGTGGCCTGAAAAACGAGCTTTTCATAGCAAAGCTTTTATTGATGAGTTACGCTTGTAAAACTGTTCTGTACTTTTTCATTGTTCATGGTTTTTTTTTGTTTTGTTTTGTTTTTTCATTAAATCGCTGAGTAAAAACCTATACACAAAACGGATTTAGCATCGACAACACATTTCCTCATCTGGTCCGAGCTATATCTGAATGCTGCCGCAAAACCTTATGGTTTGACTGATGCAAACTACCATGGTGTGAGTCACTACACACCCACAAGAGCCAAACTTGTAATGATTTGTCACTTGTAGGTGTGAATGCAGTACAATTTGAATCGGTTTGTGTAGATTGTAACATTGTGTGCATGTCATTTGCAGCTACGTAATAACGATTTGTCTGCAAACTATTTTAGCACCATTATGCAAATCTGCAGTCCTTGCAAAGCGAGGCCATGTGTGGTCTCATTGGACTAAGAAAATCGATGGACGGTCGAAGGTGTGTGTGTGTGTGTGTATGTGTGTGTGTGTGTAGGTCTCAGAGAAAGCCCTCTGAGTATGAGTACTTTAGACCATTACACTGCTCCAATCTCCTCCCCTCGTAACCACTTTTATTGATTCCCCATAAGAGCCTACGAACTAGCAATATCCAGGGTTGTAAACATACTCCCTGTTCTCTGTGTGTGTGTGTGTGTGTGTGTGTGTGTCTGTGAGTACCAGCGTCTGGTCGTAATTCCTACAAAGGTTAAAGGTTAACGCGCAAGTGAGTGTTGAGTCTGCAGTTCGATAAACAAACTCATAGGTACACAGTAAAGCAGAACTGACTCTGAGGGAGACGGTGTTTTTGTCTTTGCTGCTTCTCTGTTTGCTTTAATTGTTTACACACTCTGACTTTCTGCTCCTCTCTTTGTCTCTGTTCTGTCCCACTCATCTTGTTTTCATCTCTCATCTTCTCTATATGTCCTTTACTCATTTTCTAATGTGCAAAAATCCCATTTTGAGAATAGCACGGCAATGAGATTCATGTGGACGTTATACTGTGTTATACTGTACACCGATCAGCCATAACATTAAATAAAAAAATTTAAAAACCCGCCTAATATTGTGTAGGTCCCCCACCAAAACAGCTCTGACCCATCGAGGCATGGACTCCACAATACCTCTGAAGGTGACGCCACAATGTTAGCAACACATCCTGTAGGTCCTGTAAGTTGCGAGGTGGGTCCTCCATGGTTTGTCCAGCACATCCCAGAGATGCTTGATCGGATTGAGATCTGGGGAATTTGGAGGCCAAGTCAACACCTTGAACTCTTTGTCATGTTCCTCAAAACATTCCTGAACCATTTTTGCAGTGTGGCAGGGCGCATTATCCTGCTGAAAGAGCCCACTGCTATTAGGGAATGCTGTTGAAGGGGTGTACTTGGTCTGCAACAATGTCAAAGTAACATCCACATGAATGCCAGGACTCAATGTTGTCCTTCACTGGTTGTCCTTCTTTGGACCAGGTACTAACCACTGCATACTGGGAAACACCCCACAAGACCTGCCATTTTGGAGATGCCCTGACCCAGTCCTCTAACCATCACAATGTAGCCCTTGTCAAAGTCGCTCAGACCTTTTTGCTTGCCCATTTTTCCTGCTTTCAACACATAAACTTTGAGGACTGACTGTTCACTTGCTTTCTAATATATCCCACCTCTTGAGAGGTGCCACTGTAATCTTAATCTATGTTTTTCATGTCACCTGTCAGTGGTTTTAATGTTATGGCTGATTGGTGTATATTATACATTATATTGAGCTATACTGTATGTTGTTCTTTTTCTCCACCTTTCACATATTTCTTCATAAAAAGCATTATCCATATGGGTTTTATTTAACATTAACACTAAAACACTTTCAGGTGATGAGTGTACTAGGAGTGTAGCACAATGACACTATCTGTATCTGTATCTATTTAGCGCTTCAAATATCTGTATCTGTATCTGTATTTGTAGTGGACCTGTAAACACCATCTTTATAAAAACCCTGAAAAAAAAAAAAAACAAGGCTGCTGAAAAAAAGTCATTTTTAATTCACAAAATATAACACCAAATAGCAATTTTCAGAGCATCATTTGATTCTCCTGAACTTCTATACTACCTTAGCTACATGACTCGAGTTCATAACCAGTCTGGACCTGCGAAACTTTCTGGAAAACATTCTATCTGATGTAACCGAGTAAGCTAGCGAACTATCTTTCAGAACAACAATGTCTTTCAAAAATCAAGGAAGTGTTTATTTTATTTATTTATTTATTTATTTATTTATTTATTTATTTATTATAGTTCACAACAATAGACACCTAATAATATAATAATACTTTATCGGATTCAACTGAGCTTTTAAGATGGTTACATTTCAGACCGATCAGAAAAGTTCACTTGATACGCTATCAAAATCTACTACGAAGCATTTTATTTTAACGCCCATGTAATTTTCTTTTGGAAAACATTCATTTAAGAATGACAAACATATGTGGAATGAACATGTTCATTCAAGTTAGGTTTTTAAAAAAAAAACAAAAATGAATTGTTATTTTTGGAGACCCCAGCAGAGATGTGTTGTTTTGTGCACAGCATGTGGTCTGCGTAGGTTGTACAGAGTGGTGGCTTAATAAATTAAAGCATTTCTTTTGTGAATTTTGGGCCAGATATACAGGAATATAGTAAACACATACATTTTTTGTACCACTTATCCTACACAGGGTTGCGTGGGGAGCCTGGAGCTGATCCCAGGACTCGGAGGTACAGGGCGGGGGATGGGATGCCAACTCATTGCAGGGCGCAATCTCATACAATTTGGAAAGGCCAATCAGCCTACAGCGCATGTCTTTGGACTGGGGAAACCCCTGAGCATGGGAAGAACATGCAAGCTCCACACATACAGGGTGGAGGCGGAAATTGAACCCCCATCCCTGGAGGTGCGAGGCAAACATGCTAACCACTAAGCCACCGTGCCCCCCATATAGTTGACATTTGGTACTATTTTGGAGGTCAGACTACTGAAGCAAACCATGAAAAAAATGAATAGTGCACTTCCTTTTGTGTATCTGTACAAATACGAGCATTACCTATTCATTCCCAATAATGTATTCGTATTCAGTTACATGCCTAATGTCGACTGACACATACCTGATTTCCTGTACCTCTCCTTCTTTATCCCCTCTTCTCTATTTTGTTCAACTGCATCCATCCATCTTTGTCTTTAATCATCTGTACCCCATGAAACACAGCACACACACACACCCACACACACACAAATATACCAGTGGTGCCAACTCGATTTTAATTCATGACACAAAACCTGTTCTGTTGCCAAAGGCTTGAAAAATGGAACATACAGCGCAACCTTTCTCTCTGTAATTCATTTGTTGTGTGGTGGTCCTTAGAGCTCTAGATAATTGGTGCAACTAAAAGTTGCCAGCTAAACAGGAAGAGCAAAAGACAAACAAAAAGAGGGAGAGAAAGAGAAGCACTAGGCAGCAAACATATGGTGGATCCAGTGAAATACTAGCGAAGTGTGTTTTTTTTTTCTTTCTCTCTTTCTTTCTTTCCCTCTTACAGTCCTTTATTGACTGGAGTGTCATTAGTTACCGTTACTTGTACTGCCGAACGCATCATTTAAAAAATAAAAAAGGCTAATAGATGTTTTAAGAGGTCTGTATCTCAGCGGCAGTTTGGAGCGCATTTCGAAATTGTTCGAGAAGGTGAACAATGGTAATAAAAATGGAAGTAATGAAAGTCGTTCCCTCGCTATCGTCAGACGCATAAACAACACGGGCAATAACGTGCGCACAGTGCCTGCCTTTTACTGCTCAGTAGGGTGCTGTGTTCTCTACACACACTCGAGTGAGCATCGCAGAGGCAAGACAAACGAAGAAGAGAAAACAGATTACATCCTCAGAGCCACTCCACAACCGTAAGAACCAAAGACAAACCGCAGGAGTGTGCGGATAGATCAGCCGTGACCCTGCCACCATGATGAGAAGCAGTCAAAGGGGTATTGAATATTTATTTATCTGTTGACTTGACAAATGCTCTCACTTTGCATTATCGGTCCTATATTTTGAATAGTAAAAAGCTCCGAGTGGCCCATCAACCTTCCTGGTCAGAGAAAAACGATAGTTTGAGGCGGGGAAAAAAAATGATCAAAAAAGAACCGCTGCATAATAATATCATAACTCAATATTTAATTTCTTCTCGAAATCGACTCAAAGTGGATTTAAAAAATGGTGGTTTTATATAATTCTTGGTTTTCTGCCATTAAACGTTATCAAAGGGCTTGGAGGCTCAGCAGTGGCCTCATTAATATTTATACAGTCCATTGAGCTGCCTGCTTCTTCAGACAATTTGAAACGCTTTACTTTCAGGTGACACACTCGGGTTCTTGCTTTTTAAATGAGCAACAATGTAACGTGTCTTCTATCGCTGCAAAACAAACCCGCAGAATACAGAGAAGAGGTCGGAGTCGGAAACTGTATCTGGTAGAATATCTCCTACCATCCCCTGATGGATTAACGCCGTAGGAATTAACATGTACTGTACTTTTATTGTTGGAAATTCTGTTCAGGAAGCAGCATGACCATATTTGGGTAAACTCTGTGCTAGCGAGATAAAGCTTGTCTCATTGCGAAGGTATCATAAGGACTGCTGAGTTCTACCTTATTTTTGGACAGTTTGAAGGCATGATGATTCTCAGCCGCATTATTCTTTTAATCAGATCAGTGATGTGGGAAAGGTCTAAAAAGAAGAGACCGGTCATGCTACTGAGCACAGGACACAGTGAGGTTGTTGGCCTGCAGTACTGCTGACTGGCGAGTGACCAACGTGAAGCCACACAAGCCAAAATGAATGAAAATAGAGAGAACGTTGAGGGTCAGACAACCTTGAAATAAAACAAAAGGACGAGGAGTCATGCCTTTTCCCTGGCATTTGATCAAGCATATAGTGCAAATAATGCTACGTGCTTTAATGATTCCATTTACCCCCTATGTATGGAGCAAACACTGTGAATGCCACAGGAAGTCATTTGGGATTTGACGTTAAAGGTTTTGCATGGTAAACAACATCATAAAACATTAGCAAGGGTAAACAACTATAGAAACAGAAAAACTCATTTGGTGAGATAAAAGTGTGTTATTGCCAAGCAAGTGCTAGTAAAATGGGCTCGGGTCTACTGTAGGACTACCATAAAGCTGAAAGTCTGTTCGAGAGGAGGTAGTACACCAACAACCTAGTGAAGCAAACATGCTCTTCACTAAGTGGAATACATAATGACGAGGTGGGTCTTCGAGCTTTGTTTGAAGACAGAGACTCGAGAGTTTAGACCATGGGTGTCGAAGCTTATCCGGAAAGGGACGGTGTGGGTGGAGTTTCTCATTTCAACAAAGCAGAACCCACACCTGAGTCTATTGAAAGCCAAGCTCTACTGATTAAACAGTAGAGGTTGGAATTATGTGTGGCTCCTGCTGGATTGGAATGAAAACCTGCACCCTCACCAGTCCTTTGCGGAATAGATTGGACACCCCTGGTTTAGACAGTCAGGATAAGTTCATTTCACCACCTGGGTGCCAAAACAGAGAAGGGTCTTGAGGTATATCTTTCTTGGATCTTGAGGGATGGTGGGTCAAGTCGAGCTGTGTTTGTGGCAGGAAGGGAATGTGGTGCAGAGTGTTTTAAATCTGATACAGGCAGCTACAAAATGGCAGTTGATGGACCACAGGAAGGGGGGTGGTGTGAGATAACTTGGGGAGATGTCTTGAAAATAAGTCTTGCAGCTGCATTTTGGTTCAGGGTGGGATGGCACTCAGGTGAATACCTGCCATGAGCAAGTTGCAGTAGTCCAGTTTGAAGACGACAAAGGACTGAACAAGGACCTCAGTGGCCTCTTTTGAGAGAAATGGCCGGATCCTTGTGATAATGCAAAGGAGAAATCTATACGACTGAGTCAGAGCATTTTCTCACACTATGAGGAGAGAATGATAGTTTGTTGTCCAGAACTACCCCAGGATTTCCTGCATTGTGAGACGTCGTGAACTGAGAGTTCCCAAGGGAGATGTAGGGATGCATCTCCAGGGAACATACAGCAGCTCAGTCTTGCTGCGACTGGGTTTCAGGTGGTGAGCTGCCATACACGATGAGAGGTCTGCCAGCCATGCTGAGATCGGTGCAGGAACATGAGTGTCTGAGAGAGGAAAGGAGAGAATAAGTTGAGTGTCATCAGCATAGCAGTGGTATGAAAATTGTGTGAGGATATGACCTCACTGAAAGAATGGGTGTAGAATGAGGCTAGAAGAGGCACCAGTGGAGAGTCTGCATGGATCAGATATGGATCCCCTCCATGTCACTTGATAGAACAGTTCCTCTTGTTAGGGAGCAATGCTGATACATTAATTCCAAGGCTCATAAGGTTGGACAGGTGAGTATTGTAATTGACTGTGTTTAAGACTGCTGAGAGGTCAAGAAGGATTAGAATTGATGACTTTGGCTGATATACTGCCATTTTTCTGGAGTGCAGCACAAAGCACTACACATTACTCTGCCATAGTGTCTGGTAGGAAAGCAAATCGAGCTAAAAGAAATGTCATGATAATTGTGTTTCACTTAAAGTACATTGTACAACATACATCCCTGTAAGGAATTCTTGGTACACAAGCAAATTCGACCTCGAGTACTAATTGGGATACAAATGACTTAGTAATAGAAACAGAGAATCAGAGATTTGTTAATATACCATGTTGTGGTATACGTATTACTTTGCTACATAGTGCATCAGGTGTAGTGGAATAGTGGCAGTAAACACATCCATCCATCCATTTTCCGTACTGCCTATCCTAGACAGGGTCACGGGGGAGCCTGGTGCCTATCCCATGGAACTCAGGGCACAAGGTTGGGGACACCCTGGATGGGGGGGGGGGGGCAGCCCATCACAAGGCACATTCACACACTATGGACAATTTGTAAATGCCAGTCAGCCTACAACGCATGTCTTTGGGCTTGGGGAGGAAACCGGAATACCTGGAGGAACCCCTGAAGCACGAGGAGAACATGCAAACTCCACGCACACAGGGCGGAGGCGGGATTTGAGCCCCCAACTCCGGAGGCGAGGCAAACATGCGAGGAAAACTTGCTAACCACTAAGCCAATGTACCCCTTCAGCAGTAACCACATTTGTAATATAAGTATAATAAAGCAAAAGTGAAAGTATAAAGAGTCAAACAGCTGAACATGAGAGAGAGAGAGAGAGAGAGAGAGAGAGAGATTGATTGATGCAGTGCAAAAGGGTAATATGAGCATTAGCACCATGCTGTTCACTACTGAACAGTCAGTACAGTACACTGAGAGGGAGAGAGAGAGAGAGCTTTCTAATTGTCTGTGGCAAATGGGCTTTGGAGCAAGGTGAAGCTGGGTTGAGGTGTGTGTGATTCAACCACACACACATACGCGCGCACACACACACACACACACACACACACACACACACACACACACACTTTAAAACTAGCATCAGTGTTCTTGTGAGGTGAGCACCTCTCCCCACAGACGCATATCGATTCCTGGACAGATTTAAACCCTGCACAACCACACACACACACACACGCACACACACACACGCACACACACACCAAAGCCATGACTACTCAATCCTTCTCAGTTCCACCTTTTCTAAAGAAAACAAACACCGTGTATAAATTAACTGTATACCCGTTTATACAACACACACACACACACACACACACGCACACACCGTACACACTCCCTACTTATTTCGCTTGTGTGCGGCATCATCTGTAAATTAGCTCCCTATAGCTCTGAGTGCACATTGACTTAGAACAGAATGTGATCAGACGTCTTCTTTCTGTACAAAACTACACTATATTATTCCAGTTTTGTGTGTGTGTGTGTGTGTGTGTGTGTGTGTGTGTTACCAAAGCAGATGCTCTCCTTTAATTAAATAGAGAGCTGGGGTTAATTAAGACGAAGGGAGAGAAAATAAGGGCAACAAGGGAAGACAAGAGTGCTGCTTGCCTGTAATGCTGATTGCTGATTCAGCTCTCTCTCTCTCTCTCTCTCTCTCTCTCTCTCTCTCTCTCTCTCTCTTTCTCTCCAGCTCTATGTCCAACTATATGTAATGTGTGTTCTTTCTCTCTCTTTCTCCCCTACTCTCTATGCCTTACTATATGTAATGTGTGTTCTTTCTCTCTCTTTCTCTCTCTCTCTCTCTCTCCCCTAAGCTCTATTTCATACTATATGTTAAGTGTATTCTCTCTCTCTCTCTCTCTCTCTCTCTCCCCCCCTACTCTCTGTCATACTATATGCAATGTGTTCGCTCTCTCTCTCTCCCCTACTCTCTATGTCGTACTATATGTTAAGTGTGTTCTCTCTCTCTCTCTCTCTCTCTCTCTCTCTCCCCCTACTCTCTATGTCATACTATATGTAAAGTGTGTTCTCTCTCTCTCTCTCTCTCTCCCCCTACTCTCTATGTCATACTATATGTAAAGTGTGTTCTCTCTCTTTCTCTCTCTCTCCCCCTACTCTCTATGTCATACTATATGTAAAGTGTGTTCTCTCTCTCTCTCTCTCCCCCCCACTCTCTGTCATACTATATGTAAAGTGTGTTCTCTCTCTCTTTCTCTCTCTCTTTCTCTCTCTCTCTCTCTCTCGCTCGCTCGCTCTCTCTCCCCTACTCTCTGTCATACTATATGCAATATGTGTTTGCTCTCTCTCTCTCCCCCCTACTCTCTATGTTCTACTATATGTAATGTGTGTTCTCTCTTTATCTCTCTCTCTCACTCTTTCTCTCTCTCTTAGACTCTCTCTCTCTCACCTACTCTCTATGTTCTACTATATGTAATGTGTGTTCTCTCTCTCTCTCTCTCTCTTAGACTCTCTCTCTCTCTCTCTAAGACTCTCTCTCTTTCTCTCTCTATCTCTCTCTCTCTCTCTCTTTCTCTCTCTATCTCTTTATCTCTGGTAGTAACTGCAGTGAAGGTCACTAATAAATGTAGAGGTTGGAAGCATTTGAGAAACAGGATGTTTCAGAAAGAGCTTCTTCATCAGCTGTGCAGGCAAAGTGCTTCCCAAGCTGAAAATTACAACCCCTAAATTCACAGGCTCTCATCACGTGTTTTTGGCAAGCTCTCCTCAGGTATTGCCGCATTGCTGCTCTTTATAGCATCTCCTACAGGACTAACTTTGGGAACTACACTAGAATTCTCTCAACTTCTCTCTTTTTATTAGGTACACCCACCTTGTAGCTCCATTCCTCAGAGATCACTCCCAGCAACACTGTCCATATAGGGGTACTTAATACACTCCAAAAATGCTGCGTTAAATGTAACCCAGTTTGAGTCAGTTCTGTAACCCAGTGCTGGATCAGCTCAAGAGACCACACTTTGGGATCAGTCTCCTACACAGTGTTGGGTTAGGTGTTAAATCCAATGTACTGGGTTGCTTTAACTAGCTAAAAGTTGGTTATTGTGACCCAGGCACAGCTCATTTTCCCCATTTTTGGTTGTTGGGTTGTTTTAATACAATTTATTTTGGATTAAATTAAACAGGATACACTTAAATACTATGCCATTTTAATTCCAATTTGAGATATTTAAAATGTTAAAAAGAATAAATTTACCATGTAAATACCAAAACATACATAGTAGAGCCTTTGTTGAGTGATGATGAGAGGCTTCTTCAGTTCTACCAGATGATGGGAAAACCATTCATCGCTGTATGTGACACTTGTGGTTATCAGACTGGCATGACATCAGAGGGTAAACATGTCAGAATGCTGTTATAGGTAGGGGAAAGGTGTTATTGCAGACCATCTCCTCTGTTCCGACAGGGTTACAGTCCAGTTTGACAGCTGAGTGCTGACCTGGGAAAGCATTTTTGAGCTAGCATTAGCTACAGTTGACTTCAAAACTATGTAACGCTGCTAGCTAAAACTAAATGACAGAATCAGTGGTCTTTGATATAAGGAATCAGATATAGACACTAATGGTGGGTTATATGGTGACTGACACATGAGTCCAGACTCGAGTCCAATTGTGAGCTCAGACTTGTCACGCACTCGGGTAAATTTTTCCGAGTCCAGGTCATGTGTAAATCAAGAAATTAACGAATGTCTCCCTGCCTGACCAGGGGCTTTCTGTGCTGCCACATTGTACAAGTACCGAATTGAGTTTTCTTTAGTAGTTTATTCCTCTTGGACGGTCAAATAAATACACACACACCATGTCAAAATGGCCGAGTATTCATGCAAACACAGTCGGTTATGTGTTAAGTGACTGTAAAGAGTTAGGAGAAAAATCGGAGGTGTGTCAATACAGTATACTGAATCTGTGCATTAGGTCTTAAAGTAACAGCAGTCTAATAAACTTGCTGCTGTCTGTGTCATTAATGTTAATCAAACAGCAAAAGACAAAGAGAAAATCACTCACTCCCTCATTTGACTGAATAACTTTAATAAGAATCACTGTATATGTCATACAGTGACGTCTGTTTTATTTTACATTTAATTTCTTTATTCAATTTCCGTAGTATTCTTAATTGAATACTACTGATGGACCTACCCGAGAAAATGTATCGGTATCGTGAAATAAGACTGTAGTCATATCGCCCACCCCTAAACATTAGCATTTGGTGATTCCAGTCTTGAATTTCACGTAAAATGTGAAATGGACTTCTTAATGTAGTCATAATCCCTGCTGACAGGAATTTTTTTATTTTTCATTTTAGATATTAAAATGAAAAAGGTTACAAGAACAGAGCTGTGTTCAGAAATGAGTTTGTTGTCATTCATAGACAGATTAAAAGCAGTAATAAAGCATAAAGCTTGTTATGACATGCTGCTAAATGTAGCTCTACTCTGTAGTCTCTGTCTTTCAGTCTATATAACTGTGGGGGAGAGGACTGAACTGGAGGACACAATATAGTGTGATACAATAACTAAACAGCTCCATTTGTCTTTTCATACACTTGTAATATAATAAAAATTCTGTATATACCTCTATATCCCTTTTTCTTTACAACCATTTTTTGTTAGGAAACTAGTAGAGATGCTGATGACGTGAAATAAAAATATTAAATGGCAATGGAAGATGTAATAGTGGTATTTTTTGTTACATTTTATGTTGCCATTGGTTTGTGAAGGTTAACATATTAATTTAACAGCTCAGTGTTGAGTTTACAATTGCAATTTCAAATCTTTTTTTCAATTTAATTACTTTTTGGACTCGACTCGGAGTCGGCCACTAAGGACTTGGACTCGGCTGGTTAAAGACCAGCATACAGGCATATATAAAGAAAGTCTGTTTCTGTCTTTGCAGTTAATGCCATGATGATTTTTTTTTTATCTGAAATGTGTTCTTTTATTTAATATGTTACATTCTACAGTATATATGTGTGTGTGTGTGTGTGTGTGTGGGTGTATATTGTTTTCGGCCGCACACCGATTACATCACTTGCCCACTGCGGCACCGCCCCTGCTTTCATTTAGCTTTTTTACAGTAATAAAAATCATTTCGTTCAGTTAGAGAACGTACGCTACAATTAAAAACTGAACGCGTCTGCTCAATTCAGCATGAGCCGAATGAGTCACAGTCGTTCAGCAGGAGTCAGATTTCATTTATCATGTATCTTCACAGTGCACTGAGACAATATAGACACACGTCCAATTCCAGGTTGATTCATAACATTTCCAGTTGACTGGAACGTCTTAATTATTGCCCTGATGGTGGAAATGGGCATTTTCAATGCTTGTGCTATTTTCTTATAGCCACTTCACATTTTGTGAAACTCAACAGCCTTTTGCTACACATCTCAGCTATATTCCCTGTTCTTACCCATGCCATATGAATGACTAAGGGAATTTGGCCTATGTGTTACCTCACAGTTATAGCCCTGTGAAACAGGAAGTCATGGTTGAACAATTTCCTGTTCCTAGTCACCCAGGTGTACAAAAAAAAAAAAATTAAATATCAATGGG
Source organism: Ictalurus furcatus (assembly GCF_023375685.1). Classification (NCBI taxonomy): domain Eukaryota; kingdom Metazoa; phylum Chordata; class Actinopteri; order Siluriformes; family Ictaluridae; genus Ictalurus; species Ictalurus furcatus. The sequence continues at coordinate 9,122,316 of NC_071255.1, read as the reverse complement.
AAAACTATTCTAATATTTTGATATTCTGGATTTTGGATTTCCATGAGCTGTAAGCTGTAATCATCAAGATTAAAACAAAACAAAAAAAGCCTTGAAATATTTCACTTTATGTGTAATGAATATAGAATAAATGAAAGTTTTTGAATTAAATTACGGGAAAAAATGACATTTTATACAATATTCTAATGTTTTGAGATGCACCTGTGTGTGTGTGTGTGTGTTTGTATATTTATATATACACACACACACACACACACACACACACACACACACACATATATATATATATATATATATATATATATATATATATATATATATATATATGCAAAATTAATGAATATAATTAATTTAAGTATCACACAGCCTGTAGTTATTGCTATCTAATGGGCATAAATAAAGCACACACACACACACACACACACACACACAGAGAGAGTCATTCTTTGTCATTTCATTATTCCCATTTGTTAACACATTGTCTGAGGCTCTGTGGATGATTCCCAAGCTGAAAATGCAATTTTAAAACAATCAAAATGATTGGCTGAAGACAAAGCTCCTCTACTCCGAATGAAGCTCCATACTGCAAACACACAATTACACAGAATGAGGATCATTGTAAGTATGTCTACTACACAATCAATTACAGTGTGCACAGAGACCGCTAGGCATGGTGTGAAATAGTGTTCAACTCAATATCATGGTTTTCAATACATCATTGTGTCTAATTACAAGTTGAGTTGTAATGCCATACAAATGCAGTACAGCAATGTCATTTAATGAGGGTGAGGACGGATGCAATCGCAGTTAAGAGCTTTATTGAAGAGCATATAATACACAGGGCAAGGCAAAAACAACAACGAAGGCAGGTCAGGTGATCAGGTAAACAGGTTAGAGCAGATAAGGTAAAAATCAAGGTCAAGGGTAAAGCAGAATCAGAACCAGAATAACAACACAGTTGCAAGGCTTGATAAATGACAGAGACAGTAGCAACTTCACAAAGACATAGTGGCTGAACGGTCTCTTATATAGTGTGGTGTGATTAGGAACAGGTGTTTGCTTAGTTCTCAGGAGACGGTGTCTGTGTGTTACTTTGGGATTTGTAGTCATCGTCGGCCATGTTTGTAGTTCGCGTTGCATTCTGGGAAATGGATTCGCTAGGTTGCCGTGACATGACAGAGCCCCCACAAGGGGAAACTTGGCAGTCCTGGGCCTCTGGGCAAAATGTACACAACTTTTAAATCATTGTTTATTTCTAAAAAATGTACAAACATTCTGTGTAAATGTTTTCTAAGTGAAAATCCCAGGAGATCAGCGGTTTTTGAAATACACACTAACACCCATGCCGAGGTGAAAGTCGCCGAATTTCCCCATTCTGCTTTTTTATGTGAACGTTAACTGAAGCTCTCGACAGGTATCTGCATGGTTTTCTGCATTGCGCTCCAGCCACAATGGCTGATGTGATGTAGAGGTGTTCCTAATAAAGCGGACAGTGAGTGTATATTTTAAATGTATAGGTTAAATCCTTAACATGGTGCAGAGTAAGACTTGCAATACAGGCATGGCAAATTCCAGTTATATTTCTCAAGTGAGGATTTGGGGGGGGGGGGGGGGACGCAATACAGGGAAGTGAATCGCAGTTATAGTACAATCATCGATTGTAAACGATGATCTTCTTAATAAGCTATGTTAAAAAACAAACAAGTGGGTAAATAATGCGAATAAGCTGTAACACACTGGCACTCCGTGTGTGGTCAATGAAAGGAGATTGTGATTGTGTGAAATAGCCACAGAGAGAAAGGACAGAAATGGAATGAGAGTGAGTGATAGATCTGTATAGGAGGTGAGCGATGAGTGAGAGAGACACAGAGAGCAGTCAGAGCGAAAGAGAAAGACATAAAGACCACAATTTCGATTTTTCATTTAATAATTGAATAATAATGTCCCACGAGAAGTGACCTAGAACTGAAATAGAGAGAGAGAGAGAGAGAGAGAGAGAGAGAGAGAATGTAACAATCTTCATACTGTCACCTGCTGGTGGAGCTTCATTATTACACCATCGTAACACACACCGACACACACATGGTACAGTATATATACACATTCGTGCACACGCATTAACCCAGACAGTTCATATCTAAGAAAGGCCTGGCAACTCTCAGGCCTGGCTGCAATCTGTGTACGAGCGAGAAGCGGAGGGATAAAGTTATTGATGTTTGGCTCGCTGCTCTGTCTGTCGTTCCTGTGATGGATGAGTATGGAGGAAGAGATGACAGAGTGTGCGTTAAACTCCCGCTCTGGAGACATACATCGTGCCACGGTGCCCGTAAAAACCTCCCGTTTGTTCGGCACCTCATTGCCAGCCATCTGAACACCTTATCCTGAAATGATAGCCAGACAATCCAGACGAGATGCAGACACTTCACAGATGGCCAGTAATTCTCTCTCTCTCTTGCACTCTCTCTCTCTCTCTCTCTCTCTCTCTCACACACACACACACACACACACACGTCATTATGCAAAAACGTCCTTTTCGTCCTCATCTCACCTCAAAGCAACTGGCAGGGAAAAGACAATGATGGTTAGATGTGTTAGATATGTGTTAAACGTGTGTGTGTGTAGGGCTGTTGGCCGACACTGACAGCAACAGTCACACGTGTGTAATTTAAGTCTCATGTCACACTGCAATGGCACACGACATCAACAGTTAGAAAAGCATTTGGCCACGGTTCAGCCATATTACACAGCTCTAGCAGGAGCGTTAACGCTCGCCTTAACTATAATTCAATCGCGTTTACAATTCAACGCTCGCTGATTTGATTCAACTGCAATTTTGGGGTTTTTTTTTTTTGGCTGAGAGATTTAATTTGCTTCACTATCAATTTTCACCTGGGAAAAACAGAAACCTCTAAACTCCGCTTAACCCTTGCACACCTACGCCGCAGCCTGCGCGAGCTAAAGACAGACAGAAGACTTCTCACCTGTCAGGCACGAGACACTGATTCACTGTGATGCATGGAACAAATGAAATAAAATACACCTGCGGTTTTCAAGACGTCTGAATGAGAGAATAAAAAAGGAGATATGATTGCCTGCGGTGCACATACCTGGATCTGGTTCAGGAGTGTCAGGCTCCAGACCTGGAGGATCATAGCCATACAGATATTAACTCTTCTAACTCACAGATCGTGCTATGGTTTTGTAACAAGTCGTTATTAAAAAAAAGATTGTACTTTCAAGGGGCTTTGGGTCGCAATTCTGGGGTTGGGGGTTCAAATCCCACCTCCACCCTGTGTGCGTGGAGTTTGCATGTTCTCCCCGTGTTTCAGGGGTTTCCTCCGGGTACTCCGGTTTCCTCCCCCAGTTTAAAGACATGTGTTGTAGGTACCCATATTGTCTGTAGTGTGTGAATGTGTGTGCGATTGTGCCCCATGATGAGTTAGCACCCTGTCCAGGGTGTCCCCTACCTTGTGCCCCGAGTTCCTTGGGATAGGCTCCAGGCTCCCCTGCGACCATAAATAGTATAAGCGGTATAGAAAATCAATAGTTTATACCTTCCTCACATTTCACCAAATCCGTTCTGTATATCAGTGTGGCATGGTGGTGCAGTGGGTCGCATTCCCACAATGCAAGGAAAAAAAAGTCCTGAGCTTGGGATGCTTACTGTGTCTAGTTACTGTGTCCAAATGGGTTTCCTCTGGGTTCTCTGGTTTCCTCTCACCTCGCAAAAGCACGCTGGTTAATGGACTGGTGACTCTAAAATGCCCCTAGTTGTAAATGTGTGTGTGTGTGTGTGTGTGTGTGTGTGTGTGTGTGTGTGTGTGTGTGTGTGTGTGTGTGTGTGTGTACGTCACCTTGCGATGGATTGGCGTCCTATCCAGGGTATACTCAGAGGGTATTGGTAGCTCAATGGTTAAGATGTTGGACTACTGATTGGAAAGTCATGAGTTCAAAGCCCAGCACTACCAAGCTTCCACTGCTGGGCCCTTGAGCAAGGTCCTTATTGGCATCCACCAAATGCCGTAAATGTAAATATTCCCTCCTCACACATAGTGTTCTCAGGATTGGCGCTGGATCTACCATGCTTACTGAAGATGAAAGATATTTTGCTACATTCATTCTATGACCAAAAGTATGTGGACACCGGACCATCACACGTGTATATATGCACATTTCAAAACCATGGGCATTAACACAGAGTTGGTCCCCCACTGCGCCTATAATAGCCTCCACTCTTATGAGAATGCGTTCCACTAGATTTTGGAGTATGGCTGTGGGGATTTGTGGTCATTCAGCCACAAGGCCATTAGTGAGGTCAGGCACTGATGTCAGGTGAGAAGCTCTGGTGCACAGTCCGCACGGCGGCTGTGGCTCAGGTGGTAGAGCGGGTTGTCTGCTAATCGTAGGGTTGGCGGTTTGATTCCCGGCCCACGTGACTCCACGTGCCGAAGTGTCCTTGGGCAAGACACTGAACCCCAAGTTGCTCACGATGGCAAGTTAGCGCCTTGCATGGCAGCTCTGATATCATTGGTGTGTGAATGGGTGAATGAGACACAGTGTAAAGCGCTTTGGATAAAAGCGCCATATAAGTGCAGACCATTTATAATTCATGCATGGCCAGTGTATTGTTGTGCTGTTCAGGGGTCAGGTGATGGTCATGTACTTTTGACCAATGAAATTGCCTTGAACGGAAAAAGGTCATTCATACATTCTCAGTAAAGCCTAGTTCACGTTGCACTGACGGACTCCGACCAATGCCGACAATCACCAACTTTTAAAAGACGGCTGTTGGATTTAGAATGTTGGGAAGCACGACTGCCCCATCAGACACCAACAAACTTTTTTTTTTACGGACAGACAGGTTTACAAATGGACAAATCTTTTACCACAATCAACATTTTACTAATACTAGTGTCATTGCATGTCATTCTTCGCGTGAAGCGTGAGTGAAGCCTTGGTTGTTACGATGTGAGAGACAGGGCGCTTACTTACATTTATACCGAGAACTGCAATGCAAAGCTTTCCAAATCGGTACACTAAGTCCAGTATTAGACCACACATTATGAACAATATTTTTACGCAAATGTAAGTTATAAACATCTGATCCCGACTGAAACCAAAACAGAGTGGGTCAAAATAAAAATGTTCATTGATATAACTCATCGATACATCATTTATCCTCATATTTGTGATTCGATCAGAAATCTGCCATTATACCCACAGCAACACTTTATCATGCCTAGCACCTAGCGCACGGGCGTTCATTTCTATGGAGTTTTCAGGGATGCTTGCTTGATCGTCAGGGCAACGGTTTGTGCCCAGGTCAGATTACGTCAGAGTTTGTTGGAAAATCAGACCACACTGCTCAGACATGCTACGACCAACAAAGGGAACATGAATGTGTTCTGAACGCCGAACAACGGCAACGGACGTCAACGGGGTTAACACACTGACCTGACAAAACCCGACAAGCGTGTCTGGTGCCGTTGGTCTACGTCTGTCGGTGCAGTGTGAACTAGACTTGGTCAGGATCCTGAGGGATTTAGAGTCTATCTCAGGAACAGTAGCCTCAACACACAAGGTTGGTGGTTCAAGCCCTGGTGCTGCCAAGCTGCCACTGTTGGGCCCTTGAGCAAGGCCATATCATGGCTGACCCTGCACTCTGACCCCAACTTCCTGGCATGCTGGGGTATGCGAAGAAAAGAATTTCACTGTGCTGTAATGTATATGTGTCCAATAAAGACTCATTATCATTATCATTATACCCCCTAGATGAGACGCCTTATATGTCAGGAACACGTACCGTATTTACGATAATACCAGCAGCACGCGTATTTTTACTTTATATTTCACAAAAAAAAAAACATTGGAGAAAATAACAAATGCAAAGTAACATAGTGAGCAGTTCACCATGGACTTCATCTTTTTTTTAATGCACTAGTTTGTTGATAGAAGGAGGTGGCAAGACTGCACGGTCAGTCTAATGGGATTAAGTTTGTTAAGCGCAATGAGCCATCGCCGAAATTAGGCAATGCTTATTCTAACAAAGCAGACCATTAGTCAAGCAACACCGAGTTCTCAATTTAAACACGTGGCATTTTAAACGGGTGTGTTTAGGCGTCCCGAGTGTGCGCGGGTGGTGTTGATGCTAGATTAGGACAGATTGCTCGTCTAGCCTGTCTAGTGTGAGTAAACATTTTGTCCTGGTGCTTTCGTTATGAAAAATGCGATCGTTTTTCATATGCGCCGTTGCAAAAATCACTGCAGATACGATCAGAGCGGTCACTAGTGTGATTTGAAGTGATTTTGCAATTAGAGGGTCGATACAGTCGGACTGGTAGAAATGATGATTGATTCAGTGATTCAGTTTAATGAATCATTACACCCTTAGGCTGTAATGTGTTTGTTTGTGATTTATGGCGTTTCTTTATAGAGCATGGATCGATCACGCTGATGTTTCACGGCATTGAGCATTAACATAGGCTGATTCTTAATTGCATTAGCGCATATCAATAATTCAGATGCTTCTCTAATGGCGGCGCTGAATTGCCAGCGCTGAGCACAATTTGGCAGACTGAAGATGTAGGTGTCTATTTGGCAGTGAGACAATTTCCCTGCTTCTCTGAGTCAGCGGATAACTCCGTGAAGAACCGAGCAAAGTAAACAGTGTGTATGCGCGTTAGAACGAGAGCTGGAATCATTTCTTTTCCAAGCCCAGTCCGATATAGGCCGATTATACTTTGTAGCATTAAAATATCCAATATTATATAAAATCTAACCTTCTCTGAATTATTATCAATCTGATGGAAGGAGTGTGTGCCAGTGGGAGTGTGAATAAGACATGGCAGAAATGTGACAGCGACTGAAATCAGCTTTTCCCTTTAATATTTACAAAGATCAGTCCATTCCTAACACTTCTATTTCACCTTGTTACGTGCGTGACAGAATGTCCCGAGCTGAACAGAAACATGATGATTAACCTGTCTCTCTCTCTCTCTCTCTCTCTCTCTCTCTCTCTCTCTCTCGCTCGCTCTCTCTCTCTCTAGTCTGCGGAGGGAGGGCTACACGCTGAAGGTGAACGTGAATGATTACCTGGACATCTACTGTCCTCACTACAACGTGAGCCAGCGAGGCGTGGCTGAGCAGTACGTGCTCTACATGGTGAGCTACCGCGGCTACCGCACGTGCGACCCTCAGCTCGGCTTCAAGCGCTGGGAGTGCAACCGGCCGCACGCACCGCACGCGCCCATCAAATTCTCCGAGAAGTTTCAGCGCTACAGCGCCTTCTCGCTCGGCTACGAGTTCCACGTGGGCCACGAGTATTACTACATCTGTGAGTAACACAGCACAACACGGTTATCATGAAGCTAGTCATCCTATAAATCCATCCTGTACAAAGTGCAAACACAGGCTTTGTCTTAAACTTAGGAAATAGCGCATGCTGTCTGTAAAGTATAAGCGACTGATTGGGCAGATTAGTCCAATTCTGAAATCGTGCACATCAGTATTCAGACCTCAGACGCAACGCATTATCCAGAAGTTATACAAGCGCTAAACACGCAGGTACAATATGTTCAATAAAGGAAAGGTTATTTAATGTTTCTCATTGTGAGATTGTTACATCACAAATATAAGACCATTCAGCCTATTATTAGACATATTTACTCATTTCAAACCTAAAATTGTTTTATTCTATACGGCAGAGAATTGTGCTTCTTTCTGGCAAGAGAATAATTATAACAATTAACATTATATCTAAAAAAAATTTTTTGCTGTTTGTTTGTTCGTTTGTAAATTATTGCTGACTTTTTTTTCCCCTCCTTGCTTCATGCATCAAGATCATTACAAGCTGAAATTTTAAAAAATTTTAAAACCCATATCTTAGATATTTCTACTGAAGAAAAATCTCCCAGACTCATCGACACAGTTCATTTGAATCATTTGAAAGGAAAGCCCAGAAAATCAAGCTAATTAGGTGGTTAACCTTCTCTGAATACTTACCTCGTGTAAATATCGACATAACTTTTGAAGCTTCAAATCGAAAAATATGTATTTAAACTTGAATTTAAATTCAGTGAATTTAATGTTTTTTGTTTGTTTTTTAAAAAATACATTTTAGGAAACTCTTAAGTTGCAAATCAACTCCAAATCACATGAGATCATTATTGCAAATAATTAAAAAATAAATATTTAGAAAAATTTAAGAACAAATTGCCAGACTTGAACAATTGCCTTATATATAATATATATTTTTTTAATTTGTTGTTGTTTGTTTGTAAATTATTGATGATTTTTCCCCCCTCTTGCATCATGCGACAGTTCTAAACTGTACATTTTGTATGTTTAGAAATGATATGTTCTTTAAAAAATAATAATAAATGTTTTCTACATAAGATATTTTAAAACCTGAATGTTAAAAAAAACATCGGAATGTCTATTATTGTTATTGTTGTTTTTTTTTTTTCAAGCATACTGTTTAAGCTTTTTTTTTTTACTCATGTACAATCCACTTACTTTTTAATAAAAGTAATATTTAGACAGAACCAAAATTCATACATCATGTCATTTTAAGTAAAATTAAAAAAAAAAAAAACAAAATGAAGAGAAAATATCAAATCATCTTCATGCGTGTCTAAATAATGTATGCGTGAACAGGTGAAGCCAGTAAATGAGGAGGAAAAAATGGGGCCTCAGTTCATTTAACCAATTATCGATAATATCTGTCAAACCCCATACTGCGGTTCCATATGTTCAGATGTTCAGAGAAAAAGAAAGATCAGCCAAAAAACCAGCCAAAATCTTGTAAGTATAAATAAAGTCAGGAATAATAATTTAAAAAAAAAAAACAAACCCACACTTGATCTAAAAGGCTTGTTCAGTCTAAATGGGATGAGAAAGGTTGCTATACTTCTTCTAATTTGGTTTATAAAGGCGTAAATACAGGTAATACAGGTCATTTTGGGAACGGCTGTTATTGTGGCCAAAACATATGAAAAATTTTGAATCTCTTATATTGTAGACAATTTTGAAAGGGTCCAGTATATACCAGTATAGACGGTCCAGAAGTTTACAGGACACATTGTCCAGGACATACAGCAAAGGAGTGAATCTGATAAACATTAACATTCCACAGGGCATTCAGGAATCCTCAATCTAAATCTTGGCCTCATGAATTTTTAAGAGTCAGACCTGAGTGAGTGGTATGGGCAAACATTTCTGAATAAAAAGAGGATATTGCATCAGTGAGAGCTTGGGTGGTTGGGAAAAGTATATATAGAGCAGACGAAGGCAGAGTATGTGGGAAACAGAAATCACACCAAACCTCTCTGATGACTATCGAAAGGCGAAGGTAAAACAGCCACGTTTAAACAAGTCCTCGATTGATATTTTAGCTCATTATAAAACCCCATCGTGTAGGAAAGGGGTACTATAATATATGTCTTATTAGTGGAAGGTCAGCCATTTTAAGAAACGTCCCATGTATAGAACTCATTCTAATAAGACTGCTTGGGAGTTGCTATATTGTTGAGCTCATTAGTGGCCAAGAAGCTGTAGATTCCCAAAATGCACCAGTTTTTAGCCCTAAAAAATCACATCATGTCGTACATGAATATGGTTCAATCGATCGTTTGATGAAATTTTATCGGGTTTTGTTTATGAAGCAATGCCCAGTCAAGCTGTCCTACAAAAGCAGACTCTGGAAAGAGCTAAGGGTTTGCGTTGGAGTGCATGCAGACCTGAGCGAGAGGAAAATGACTGATGTCTGTGCATAAACACTGGATCAATGCAGTTACAGTGAGGGAAAGAAGTATTTGATCCCCTGCTGATTTTGTACGTTTGCCCACTGACAAAGAAATGATCAGTCTATAATTTTAATGGTAGGTTTATTTGAACAGTGAGAGACAGAATAACAACAAGAAAATCCAGAAAAACGCATGTCAAAAATGTTATAAATTGATTTGCATTTGAATGAGGGAAATAAGTATTTGACCCCCTATCAATCAGAAAGATTTCTGGCTCCCAGGTGTCTTTTATACAGGTAACGAGCTGAGATTAGGAGCACACTCTTAAAGGGAGTGCTCCTAATCTCAGCTTGTTACCTGTATAAAAGACACCTGTCCACAGAAGCAATCAATCAATCAGATTCCAAACTCTCCACCATGGCCAAGACCAAAGAGCCCTCCAAGGATGTCAGGGACAAGATTGTAGACCTACACAAGTCTGGAATGGGCTAGAAGACCATTGCCAAGCATCTTGGTGAGAAGGTGACAACAGTTGGTGCGATTATTCGCAAATGGAAGAAACACAAAAGAACTGTCAATCTCCCTCGGCCTGGGGCTCCATGCAAGATCTCACCTCGTGGAGTTGCAATGATCATGAGAACAGTGAGGAATCAGCCCAGAACTACACGGGAGGATCTTGTCAATGATCTCAAGGCAGCTGGGACCATAGTCACCAAGAAAACAATTGGTAACACACTACGCCGTGAAGGACTGAACTCCTGCAGCGCCCGCAAGGTCCCCCTGCTCAAGAACGCACATATACATGCCCGTCTGAAGTTTGCCAATGAACATCTGAATGATTCAGAGGACAACTGGGTGAAAGTGTTGTGGTCAGATGAGACCAAAATGGAGCTCTTTGGCATCAACTCAACTGGCCGTGTTTGGAGGAGGAGGAATGCTGCCTATGACCCCAAGAACACCATCCCCACCGTCAAACATGGAGGTGGAAACATTATGCTTTGGGGATGTTTTTCTGCTAAGGGGACAGGACAACTTCACCGCATCAAAGGGACGATGGACGGGGCCATGTACCGTCAAATCTTGGGTGAGAACCTCCTTCCCTCAGCCAGGGCATTGAAAATGTGTCGTGGATGGGTATTCCAGCATGACAATGACCCAAAACACACGGCCAAGGCAACAAAGGAATTGCTCAAGAAGAAGCACATTAAGGTCCTGGAGTGGCCTAGCCAGTCTCCAGACCTTAATCCCATAGAAAATCTGTGGAGGGAGCTGAAGGTTCGAGTTGCCAAATGTCAGCCTCAAAACCTTAATGACTTGGAGAAGATCTGCAAAGAGGAGTGGGACAAAATCCCTCCTGAGATGTGTGCAAACCTGGTGGCCAACTACAAGAAACGTCTGACCTCTGTGATTGCCAACAAGGGTTTTGCTACCAAGTACTAAGTCATGTTTTGCAGAGGGGTCAAATACATATTTCCCTCATTAAAATGCAAATCAATTTATAACATTTTTGACATGCGTTTTTCTGGACTTTTTTTGTTGTTATTCTGTCTCTCACTGCTCAAATAAATCTACCATTAAAATTATAGACCGATCATTTCTTTGTCAGTGGGCAAACGTACAAAATCAGCAGGGGATCAAATACTTTTTTCCCTCACTGTATGTGATCCACATGAACGAAAGGAGAAAACGTATATATGAGAAATTTCCGCTAAGCTCAGTCAAAATGGATGCCTCGACGACAGCTGACTACTAGCTTTGACGTCATTCTGCTAAACAATAGTGCACGATCACATGACCTTTCTTCTAGGCATTATGGATGAGAGTGGATGGCGATCGCAAGTGTTGCATGTGGTCTGTTTCGTACGTTCATCACTGATTGGTTCTTATCTGTTTTAGCCACGCCCACTCATCACCATGGCCGCAGCTGCCTGAGACTGAGAGTCTACGTCTGCTGCTCAACAGGTACTGCTCTACCAGGTACTACTCTTCCATCGCTTAACTATCCATCTATTCATTCCTTTGTTGGCCCATTGATCGGTGACCTATTCCCCATCCATGCATCACCTTCCAGCTCTCCACCAATCCTTGCTCTTATGCATTCTTCCACTCACTCACATCCATCCTTCCATCCACCCACAGACATCCTTCTATTGATTTCTCCGGCAATCTAATTCTCCTCTCATCTATCCATCTCCCCACCCATCCTTCTGTGCATCTATCAAGTCACTGTTTATCCATCTACCCACCCGTCCAGCTATCTCTTCTTCCTCCTGTTCATCCATTCATCTATCTATCTATCTATAAATCCATCCATCCATCTATCTAGCCACTCATTTATCTACCATTCTTTCCATTCTTCTCTTTGTCCACCCATCGGCCCTCCTATCCATGCACTCACCCATTGCCTCATGCATCCTTCACTAATCATCTGTACATCCTTCCATTCTTCTTCTTGTCTATCCACCCAATGCTTATCCATCCAGCACCCACCCACCCACGTAGGCATCACTCATACATACTTTCTTCCATCAGTCTGTCCACTCTTCCATCATTCCATCCATCCATCCATCTCCCTACCCATCATTCCTTGCATCTGTCAAGTCACTGTTTAACCACCCACCCACCCATCCATTTTTATCTCTTCTTCCTCCTATTCATCCATCCATCCATCCATCCATCTATCCATCCATTCATCCACACATTTATCTACCATTCCTTCCATTCTTCTCTTTGTCCACCCATCAGCCCTCCTATCCAAGCACTCACCCATGTCCCCATCCATCCTTCACTATCCATCTGTCCATCCTTCCATCCTTCCTCCTATCTATCCACCCAATGCTTATCCATCCATCATCCCATCCACCCACACATATTTTAGGTGCTCTCCATCTCCCCACCTGTCTATTCATGCATCTTCTATTCATCTTTCCACTCTGTATTTATCCTCACCTTTATCCATCCACCCACGTAAGCATCACTTATATTTCCTTCCATCAATCCATCCACCCTTCCATCCATCCATCCATCCATTCATCTACCCATCTATGAGCGACTGCATAATTATCCATCTCTTTCACCAGGATCCAGCAAACTCAAGCAAACGAATTCATATGCCTTTCACCACTGAAAGTGTGTGAGAAAGAGAAACAAAATGTGTTGTACACGATACGTCTTTTAAAATGATTACTTGCCACACTGTACGAGATGATCCCAATAAAATCTTGAAGACATGTTCAAGACGTGTTCTCCATGTCAGATCATACGATGAAGAGAATGACTATGTTCTGCTCACGTCATCAATGCCAGTGTGACCTGGGGTCGTGTAGAAAATGGCAGAAGTCCCTGGTTTAATGGTAGAAATGTTATGCATGATGAAAACACGTTTTAAAAGGTGAGTTCATGACTGAATTAAAGTGGACAGTGTGAGACGTCCATTCTACAAAGTGAGGTTAAGGTAATGAGGGTATTTCTTCTGTGAATGCGCTCTTACTGGAACAAGGGGCCAAGCATGTGAGCTGGTAACGTTGCATTCATTAATGTGAGCAAGTCGGTATTTTAAAGAATCGTTTGCTGAAACAAATTTCATGTTGTGTTTTGTCCTAATGGGGGCTTTTATTTAAATGAGCTTCATAACAGCGGTCACACTCTTGACACCCTGTAGGCACTTTGCCATCGGCTCTCTTTGGTACTAAACTGACTGTGGTAGGTGAGTCACAATACGCGCTCTAAAACCACAGGTCTGAACTCCAAAGAATTCTTTTTTTTTTTTTTTTTAACGATATGAGATTTTTGTCTGTGTCGGCAAAACCGGGCCAGAAATTGTACAATGTAAATCCGACTTAAGAATCAAAGCATCAAATCCCCCAGTAATATGGTGCACTATCTTCACAACAGCACCAAATCCAACACACACACACACACGCACAAGAGATAGCTCACTTTTCCCTCTTTGTCTCCATTAGTGTTGGTTGGTTGCAATGTGCATCCACTAGACTGCAGCGTACTTCTTGCAATAACTTTTTTTCCACTGTCAGATCTCATTTTACACACTGATTACAACTACTCACTCCCTTACATCCTCTCCCTCTCCATCTCACTCTCTCTCTCTCTCTCTCTCTCTTTTCTATCGCTCCTCTCCCTGTGCAGTTCAGGTTCGTGTAGCCTGACAAACTGTTTGTCAGCCCAGAGTGTTATTTTAACCCTTACGTCTCCCTCACTCCATGTCTTTGTGTTTTCTTCTCCTCCTCTTTCTGTCAGGACTCATGTGCATTAACAGTCTCTCTCCCTTGTGTGTGTGTGTGTGTGTGTGTGTGTGTGTGTGTGTCCTGCTGTGTTATCTTAACCCCTGCTCCTGCTCAGTGTGTCTCTGCATTCTCGTGTCAGGATGAGTCTGGTCTGATTGCTCAGTCAAGCCTGAACACATGAGTTCATATCAGCACACTGCTGCCTGGAGCTCTGCTCTATACTGCACACACACACACACACACACACACACACACACACACACACACATACACTATGGACACTTAGATGTAATTTACAAAAGCCATTTTCCATCATGATGAAGGGTCTCTATCAGATTCTATGTGTGTGTGTGTGTGTGTGTGTGTGTGTGTGTGTGTGAGCTTTGATTTTTTACTCTTTACTCTTTCCAGCAGCTGATGCAGATGATGAAGCACAGCCTACAGAGCCAGACTATACTCTAAGACCTAACATGAAAATCGATGACCTCGGTGAGTTATTACACACTCAAACACACAAATGCATGTGAGCCACTAATGACTCACTCACACACACACTTACACACACACACACACATGCATGCATGCATAGCATAGCTTTTCACACACACTTTTCAATAAAACATTGAATTGGATCTTTAATATATCACTATTAACAGATACACCTCCAGTATATATATATATATATACTATATATATACTATATATATATATATATATATATATATATATATATATATATATATATATATATATAGTAAAGGACATTTGAAGCTAATTAAGTGACCAGTGCTAATCAAGCAATTCACACTCTTTTGTTTGTTCACACTTCTATCACTGTCACTTTCTGAAAATCATCTTCTGAAATTATTTGTCAACAACAACACTAGTGTCACACGATAGATTTTACGTTTTAGTCATTATCACTTCAGCAGCACCGATACTCCGCAAATAAGAATGCTGTAATCCGTGCAAAGGAGAGGTAATCCAATAATCTTCGTCATAGTCTGGGTCAGAGAACAGGCGGGCAACAACGAACAAGAATAACCCGTATACAGGAAATGAGAAAACAAGCAAGATAAGAAACCAGGAAAACTAGAACTGGAGAACCAAAGACTCGGAGTTCATGGTCAGAATGCATGGTAAGACTTCGCACCAGGAGGAATGCTGCATTGAATTTTTCCGCAGTGCATTCGAGCTACAAAGTGTGTGTGTGTGTTTGGGGGGGGCGACAAGCTAGCCAGCGACAAGCTAGCCAGCTAACTGTGATGAGTGATGTATATTTACCTGTAGTGTATCGTCAGTGTTATAGATTTAACAGGCGAATATGTCTGTATGTTGATTGACCTAAAGCAAATACTAGTACACAGCGAATTGTTTGACGGTAAGGAGTGCTACTTTGTTTGCTGCAGATGTTGTGAGCCTCCATGTTGTTTCGGCTTCACTTGCCGAACTCGGAGCGCCTCGGATTTGAGGAGACCATCCCGAGGTCCCGAGTAGGAATTCCAGCTTGTTTTTTTTTTTCAGATTTAAAACCTCTATTCGAATGCAACATACGACAAAACAATTGCCGTTTTCTCAATATGCGTTCTTGTACGATCTCGCATCCTTGTGGAGCCGTTGTATATCATCATCCACCACCGAAGTTCAATTCTAATACTCTGAGACTCATGAAATTACCTGGATGTGTTACGTTGATAGCGAGGATGCATCGGATGCAGTCCTGAGCGCACCGAACCCGATTGAACTCCCAGAAGTCATTGCGGCAAAACAATGATGGATGACGGAAGCCTGACCCATAACGAAGTTTTAATGTCAATAATGTAAATATGCATCTAAAAAGAATGATTTTGATATAGGATTTAGGTTGAAATATAGATGAGGTTGTTGAAAATTCGAATTTATCCCTATTTTAATTAAGCTTCGCTAGCTTCCATCCTGAGGTAACAGTAAACTCGTTAGCTTAGTTTTCAGTTAACGTGAGGTCGCAGTTGCAAACAGTGAGCTTACATTTGAGCTTAAATTAAAACATGCTTAACGTCTGGTTAATCAGCCAGTTAACAGTAAATCTATTAACCAGCTGAAACATAATAATTAGGGAGCACTGAAGAGATAACGGTCCTGTCCCACTACTAGAAATGTGCTGGGACGGTCCATTGCGCAACAGGAAGATCACAGCACATCTCAATTCTTGCAAAGATGCTTCTGTCCTCTTGTCCTTCCGAGATATTAAGGTCATCGATAATCGCTGTTTACATGGTAGTTTCTTAATCCAAGTGTTGTCTTAATCGGGTTAATATCGGATTATTGTTGTCCATGTAAACGTACTGACTGACAAGACGGGAGGAGACAAGACTGAAATCGAAACAAAACGCACAGGGCTCTAGAAACAAAACATGACAGGAACTATATACAAAACACACCGCAGTATTCGTGTTTGAGAGAGGGAATTTGTGGCACAATTTTTAAACCAAAGCGCTGCTAAATTCTCAAAAGTGATTGGTCAGAAGGTGTTGATTAATTTTCTGGAACAGCACGGACATATAGTGATATGCTTGTTCTAATTCTAATACGTTTTTGTTTCTATAGTAACAACTCATTCACAATAATAATAGTAATAATGAATTGATTTTTTTGTGCACTGTTAGTTCACAAAGAAAAGCATACACTCACTCATTAATATGCCAAAGTCCTCTCTAAGGAGATGTTTATTCATTATCTCTGGAAGGAGAGACTCCAGTGTCAGCGCTTTGTAACTTGTTTCTCTGTAACAAGCTGAATTAAATTGAATCGAGAGAAGAAAAAAAAAGAGACTGGTGACGAAACGACTGTTTATAGCTGCTGTAACATAAGTGATAAGAGGAGCTAACTTGTGATAAACAACAATAAATGTAACTATGAGAAAAAGTGGCTTAGTGTTTAGCATGTGTGCCTCGGACCTCCAGGGTTGGCGGTTCAAATCCCGCCTCCACCCTTTGTGCGTGGAGTTTGCGTGTTCTTCCCCGTGCTTCGGGGTTTCCTCTGGCTTCTCCGGTTTCCTCCCCCAGCCTAAAGACAGGCGTTTCTAAACATTGTCCCTAGCGTGGAAATGTGTGTGATTGTGCCCTCGGATGGATTGGCACCCCGTCCAGGGTGTCCACCGCCTTGTGCCCCGAGTTCCCTGGGATAGTCTCCAGGCTCCCCCATGACCCTGTATAGGAGAAGCAGGATCGATGGATGGTGTTTTAATAAATTAGGCATTGGCCTGAGCCAAAATAATTGTGAAATGAATGTTTATCTTAAGGCATAGTGTAATAGCATCAATAGAATCACAATACACCATTTTTGTCCATATTACTAGCCCTAATTGGAACTTTTCACTTACAAACACATCCTTTCAGACACTAAATACCTCAAGCTGAGACCAATAAAACCTGTGCTGTGGATACATGAGTATTTCAACAGACATTGACAGCAGTCATTGATTTCCAAGCATCTTCTAATCAAATCCTGTGTGCAGTGTAATAGCAGCACTAGCACACACCCCTGCTGATGACTATTATCAGTCTTATTATGTAGTGACAAAGGCAGGCTAAAGAGTTGAAGGATGTTGCTACAGCATAACCATGAGTCAAACAAGGTGTAAGCTATAGTTAGTGCTGATGAGCATCATGATGCAGAGGCTAGCATTAGCTATGATTAGCTCTGACAGCACTAGCCCACATGCCCCCTCCTTTTCCTGTCAGGCCTTCAGTCTGACAGGAAGTTCTGCTCGGCTCTGTCACAGCGAGTCAGCTCAAGGACAAAGTCTGGGCTACAGGAGAAATGATTCGGATCCGACTGGCTTGTAACGGCACACGCAGGATCATTTTCATGGTGTACGCAAAGTTATTAAATTAAGATTGGTTTACAGAAAGTTAGCCTCCTGAGTGACACTTTAATGAAAATTCTAGTTAAGGGATGGATGTGGGTGGGTCTTCTTTTTTTCCGATACACAAACCCGGACTTCTTGCTCTCTTTATAATCGTGTTTCGAGTATCAGCTTACACGAAGGCCAGAGAGGAAAGGACCACAGAGAGGAAAGGCCAGTGACTGATTGTTCAATATTTCTCAGATTGAGACAAACTTCACTCTTTCTGATGTTTAGCTTAAAGAGTAAGATTAACGAGAGCTCGCTGAATTGAAAATCCATATCAATACAAAGAAAAGAAACAAACCTGTTTCAGCCTGTTTTCTGCATTTCGTAACACACGGCTCTGAGGCTGAATTTCCCTCTGGTATATCATATAGCTCTTACTCATCTCGGTGATTCTGATAATATTCTTGGCTAATGCCAGAAATGGCATTAAAGTTATCTGCACATACTGGCAGTACTATTCATACAGTTAATAACGTGCAAAAAGAAACGTGTTGTAGTGCTAAAGTGAAGCCGGTCTGTCGATGAATAAGGGTGAATTGAATAAGAGGATCATTTTTTTTTTTTTTTGTATAAGATATTTCACAGATATTTTACACAAACTTGCTGATGTATGTACTATTTAAATGTTTAAACATCATGTTAATTCATTGAGTCGTCTTCAACATTGCATTACATTTCATCTACAGGAAATGCTTTATGCTGGTCTGGGTCACGGTGGATCCTGGAACACTGGGTGTATAAGCCATTGGGAATACACCACTGCAGGGGCATCATGCACCACATGCGATCGCTTTAAGACCACACGGGAAGCCAGGCTTGCCCTAATTTTACTCAAATTAATGTGTTCGTATAGTCACTGTTTTAATGGGACGAAAGATTAACACTCTCTGGACAACAGGCTTTTAACGTGTCATATTGAGTCCCACCCAGACGCACAGCTTCACTTTATACTGATTGGTAGACCTTTCAAAGGGGCGGGACCTCACATGTAAATCGGGAATCAATATGACTGACATGTCAAACTTAAATATATCCGTGCCACTCGGAATCACCCGCTGTAGTGCTGCAATTTGTCCGTCCATCTATTCATTTTCTGTACAGCTTATAATACACTAGAGTCTATCCCAGGGGACTCGGGGCACAAGTCATGCGCACACTCCCATTCACACACTACGGACAATTTGGAAACGTCAGTCATCCTACAACGCAGGTCTTTGGACTGGGGGAGGAAACCAGAGTACCCGGAGGAAACCCCAAAGCACAAGGAGAACATGCAAACTATGTGCACACAGGGCAGAGGTGGGATTCGAACCCCCAACCCCAGAGGTGCGATGCATACATGCTAAGCCACCATGCTTCCTGGTGTAATTTGTACATATTACAAATAAACTGTAAGCATATGCAAGTTATGTAAGTGTATGTAAATTCTGTTTTTATTATTTGGCAGACACTGCTAATGTTGACCTGATTTTAGAAAAGTTTGTGCCGGCTGAAAATTAAATAAGAGGGCAGACCAACTCCCACGGTTTGAATTCAAAAGTTCAAATCTCCTTTTATCTGCGTTGGTACATTAAAAAAACACGTCTGGCTATGTTTATTATTATTCTTAGATTTCAAATTCCCTGTGAATGAGCGATAACATTCACGTTACATACAACATGTCATGCACACCTCGGGGCTATTCAGAGACGACAGACATGTTTTTAAGCGTTTTTAGGAGAACCCAGAGGGAACACGCATGGAAATTGGGAGAACATGCGAAACCCTGCACATGGGCTCACGATCGAACCAGAGACCCTGGAGTTGTGTGGCAGTAACACTACCATGCTACCTATAATACTAATGCAGTTGTATTTTACGCAATGCTTTTATATGATAGTGCTGAGTTTTTGTCACATTAGGAGAGTAATGTTTGTTATGACAAATCTGTACCCATTACGCCTAACATTAAGGCATTGTGTATACTGTAAGTTGCAGACAGACGTTCTCACAACAGCTCCAACCACTGTCACTCAGAAGATTGCCTTAAGTCAAATAAATTATAAGTGCTTTTTTTTTCTTTTTTTTTACTGCAAAATAAAACTCTCAGCTTGGCTGAAGTGCACCCTACCATAAACACTGGATGAAAACTGATCTACAGTACGCATGTATACAGAATGCTAGAGTAATAAACCAAGCATCAGGACAAACTATCTATTTTCTTTACAAATGTATACATCGATTTGAAGATGGATGGAAGTAAATGCTCCTTATTGACAACCTTGGGCTCAATAGTTACACAAGAAATCTGGAGTTTTTAAAGGAAATTATAGTTGAGGTGATAGCTCGTCTTCCATCGACAAACCACTCTTACAAACAGAACCAAGATCAAAGTACATGTTAAACTTGAGTCTTGCACCCTCACATGGTACAAACCATAATGTCAGATTTCAAACTTCAAAGAGAGATGGAAGAAAAAGAAAAGAAAAAAAAAAAGGACCCAAGAAGAACGTGATAACAAATACCCTGGTACATTCCATCCTAGCTGGCACTTCCTAGTGTTAATTGTGACACATACAAACACGCAACACTGTTTTTCAAATGCTCCTCTATCTGATGACTCCTGGTAGTCGGAGGACTTGCACTCAAGTCAGCTGACTTATCTGATGTACGACACGTAATGCTGCTACTTCCAGCACGGCGGATGCATCAGCTGACTTCCTGCATATGAGCAGAATTCCAGCACGATTTCGCAATAATCCCAGACATCCTCCACTGATCCTCCCTCAGGCAATGTTCAATTACTTATCATCATAAAATACACCGGTGCGTAAAAAAAAAAAAAAAAAAACATTCAGCCTCGTATAATTCACTGTCTGTTATCTTGGATTCTTGTTGAAACTTGTAATTATTCCAGAATTGTTATTCCCCTATGACGTGTAAGGATGTCTTCTTTATTATTTTTTTTTTTGCACTACACAACATCCAACCTTATCTCATGGGCCACTGATAACACCACACACAACAAATGGTTGTCGATTGAATTGATAGATATCATGTCAGAGATAAATAACACTGCAGCGGATATTAATGAAGTCATTTGAATCGGACTGCTTAGCATGGACGCGAATGCTCCCGTGATTTTAGCACCAATTAATGTATACATTTATGGTATTTGGCAAACGCCCTTATCCAGAAGTGCTTTGAAGTTTCTATCAATAAATACATCTTGATACTGGTTCACTAGGTCACAGACTAAGAATTCCATAAGTCTTAAAAAAGAACTATTGGGGAGGTAATGTAGTAAGAAAAGCATATTATTTTTTATTTGAAGTACTTTAGGAAGAGGTAGATCGTTAGACCGCCAGTGACTCAGCGGTTCAGACATCTAAAGGAAGTTCATTCCACCACCAGGGTGCCAGGAGTCTTGATGCATGCCTTCCTTGTACTCCGAGAGATGGTGGGACCAGTCGAGCCGTGCTAGAGGATGTTCAGCTTCAAGTCACACAGTCTGTTCATGATGAGGAGCGAAAAATGAAGTAAAAATGCATCTCTTTATACACTACGATAGATTTCTAACGGGGAAAACAAATCCATTTAGAAGCATCAAATGTCCACCTGGATTTAAAGAGTTGCGGAATTATGCGATTATCTCAATGTCTTGCACAAAACATCGACACAGAGAAGCGAGCGTGAGGCCGTGTTAAACTCAGAACAAATTATAACTGGAGTCACCAAGTCATTCTACAGAAACGTCCTTGCAAAAGAAGTTAGGGTGTGCAAGCCAGCAGTTTTTACTGTATTATACACTGCAGTTGCATTGAGAATACACAGTATGAGGCAACAAACTGGAGGCTGACATATTGGGAGCAGAACTTGATGGCACTTTTTCTCTCGTTCTTTCTTTTTTTCTTTATTCTTTCTTTCTCCCTCTCTCTTAAATATTAGCATTTATATATATATATATATATATATATATATATATATATATATAAAACAATACAATACAGAACAAAGCCTATCAAAGCAGTGTTCAAGAAAATGAAAACAAAAGATTCTTCAAAAGCAATCTGCTGTAATTTCCCTCAATATTTCACACCCAAGGTGACTTCCAAGGCTCTTATATGTCTTACGCTTCAGAATAAAATATGCTTATGTATTGTGTGTAACATTGAACTATACAAACTCTTCAATGTCATTTAAAAGAAAACTGTAACTTTAATGCTGCTGTATTATTAGGCATGTACTAATATAGCAGATGTGTTATTTAAGGAATAATGCACAATGGGGTGTACTGTTATAGGAAAGTAATCAATGGCAGGGTGGTGCATCCCAACCGAAGAACGTTTAGAGTTACATTGAATATTGTAGAAGAGCGCTGTTCAAAGTCTGGGCCCAGGGCCAAATGCGGGCCGCGGACAGATGTTAATTGGCACTCGGCGTCTCTTTTAGAATGTATGATAGGTGGCCAACACGTTGCAGTTTGTCCTCTCATTTGATGGTGACAGCAGACTGCGTTAACACCGTTAGCTAAATGACTACACCAGTAAATTCCTTGAATGAATTGGGTTAAGGCCGGTCGTTAAGATGTTGGACTACTGATCAGAAGGTCGTGAGCTCAAATCCCAGCGCTGGGCACTTGAACAAGGCCCTTAACCCTCAACTGCTTAGTTGTGTAAACGAGATCAGTGTTGCTCTGGATAAGGACGTCTGCCATATGCCATTAATGCTCATGTAATTGTATTTAGTTACTGCTGCAGACAAAAAGCGCGAAGTTATCAGTGAAAAGCAGCGATTTCAAAAGAGCTGGAAACGAGAACACATTTTTATCAAGAGTCCTAGCTAACGCATGTGCCTTGTACGGTATGTTAAGAGACTGTTGCGGTAATGAAGGAATTTGATATC
Source organism: Ictalurus furcatus (assembly GCF_023375685.1). NCBI lineage: Eukaryota > Metazoa > Chordata > Actinopteri > Siluriformes > Ictaluridae > Ictalurus > Ictalurus furcatus. The sequence goes on along the minus strand of NC_071255.1, from coordinate 9,099,550 downwards.
ATGGGACATCATGAAACAGTTCATGGCAATGCAAAATAACTTAATCAGAGCAAACAGGGAGCAGAACATTACTAGAGCTAATAAGTGGTGATGTTTCCAACCACTAAGCATGGAAAAACTTTTCGTGAAGTTCTGAAAAGAGTCCTTAACTCAACTCAAGTGGTCATGGTCATTTATCCCAAAAACAAGCACAAATGTATGAATATCAGCTTATGCGTCACAACCACAGCTCTCAGCTGATACTTTGCTGCATTTGTTTCACTAAAATGTCATTCGAACGTCCGTGAAGCAAGTTTTTTTCCCCCTTGAAATGAATAATACAAACACTGCAGCTTGTCATGTGAGCAAGAATCCAGAAACACAATGTCAATCGCTATGAAAACTCAGCCATGTGGAAAAACTTAGTGACTGTTATAAAGCGCTGGACACTGGAGACTCCTTCCGTAATGTTAAATAAACATCTCTAGAGACTTTTTTTTTTTAAAACCTACAATTTGTTTTTTTTTAAAGATCAGTTTCTTATTCTTGTAGCTCATCTGCCATACCAGCCCCTGTATAGATACAATAACGTATCATCAGTGCTGATATGCAACATATCGCTATTGTGCATGCTTCAGAATACCAGTAGGTCTTTATCAGAACTATTCAGGAATGTAATTCACTCAGTATGTAGGCAGTGTGTTTGGGCAGAGTTTCTGTCCTGAGATAAAATCTGTCCCCATCTGTCTGAGAAACGTTATGACAGTTATCTTTTGGGGCTTCTTATTTTGCACAGCATTTCAAGGAGCTTTGCATGTGTCAAGGCTCATTGGCAGTCCCAATATTCAGTTCACCATACGTTGGTTACGTGAAACATAATACCCATATCTGTCCTTCTGAGAAATGTGTTTACACTGAGATTTGGAATTCATTTCTTGCGTTTCAATAGTTACTGTTTTGTTTCGATATCCAGTTCAGTATTTACCAGTCCCCCAGTCCAAAGACATGCATGGTAGGCTGATTGGCATGTCCAAAGTGTCCGTAGCGTATGAATGGGTGTGTGACTGTGCCTGCGATGGATTGGCACCCTGTCCAAGGTGTACCCCGCCTTGTACCCGATGCTCCCTGGGATAGGCTCCAGGTTGCCCAAAAGGGATCCTGAAGGATAAGCGGTATAGAAAAAAACAATACAGTCCCTACTTTTCCCTCTTTCTGAATCGTAGCCATCTCACCGTTCCAGGATTACTACATGTATTGTCAAAAGCAACAAATGACTACTTTACTTAACTTATGTACTATTCAGCTTTAGTGATAAAAGCTGTACATCTTCAATCCCATTTAAGCACATCCGTAGTGTAGCTCAGTGGTCACCAACCCTGTTCCTGGAGATCTACCTTCCTGAAGACTTTACCTCCAACCATAATTATGACCATCTAATCACTGCCTTAAGAAGTTCTTGATCAACTAAAACAGGTATGTTACATTTTGGTTGGAGATGAAACCTGCAGGAAAGTAGATCTCAAGGACGAGGGTTTTTGACCACTGGTGTAGATGGTTTCGCTCGATTAACTCTAACTGGGATTGTATGAACCACTGCTTTGGATGAGTAGCTGTAATGTGACTGGTACAATTTACACACACACACACACTCGTTCTCTCGCTGTGATTGTAAACCTGCAGTTATTGAATAGAAGATATAGAGCTATGATGTATTGATGTACAGTTACAATCCCAGAAGGTGTGCATAAATACCAAATGAGTCGTTTGGGTAAAATGTGCCATAAAGGTACGGAGCGCATCAAGTCTCTTTTTTTTTATGTGGGGTTGTATACTGTATGTTGGGTGATTTGGGTTTTTAGATAAGCCTGATATATTATCCCAGATGGTCCTCCCAGTCTAGCTTTTCTTGATGCAAAAATATTGGCACATTCCTAGCTCTTATATAAAAGACACAGCATAGAGTCATGCATTAAATGGTTATAGGCAAGTACAGGGTGTCCTAGAAATCTCCAGACATAGGGGAAATGAACAGTGTTTAGCAAAATGTCTTCCAGAATTTTTCACTATATATATAAATATAAGTAAAGAATGCCTTTGACAAAAGAAGAATGAATTGAAATCGTTAATAGATTAAACAATAGATTTAAATGGAAAAATAACAGACACGTTATTCTTTTTATTGGAAAGCTTGCCAGAAAGGTTCACAGGGCATCCGGTTGAGACCAGAGGTGTGCAGCAGAACGGCAGGACGTAACAAAGAAGGTTTTTACCTTCATGCTATGAAGGAGCAGCCTGATATGATGCTCACATAAACATGCAGCATTCATTCATCCTTAGTAACCACCTGGTCAGGGTCTTGGGCTTTACATGAAACTACAAGTTTTTATATTTTGGGAAATAGATATAATTCCTAAATACAAATTTTCTGCCTTGATTTTGCTTTCTTACACAGTTTGCGTTTTGCAGTGCTCATATTTATCATTGTGTGCATTATGAGGCGGAATGTTCACAGAAATTCCAATTGCGAAAGTCATCAAATGTTTCTGAAATCAGAATCACAAAGCTTAATGAGAAGACTAAAAGACTGACATGGTGCTTGCTATTCCATTTAATAGATTATTAAGCAGATTATTTATCTGAGAAATTGCCCTGAGATTTTTCGTAAATTATTCTGTAAGATATTACAACGTTTTCCATTCCAGGTGAGCTGCGGGTCACGTTTTTTTTTTTTTTTTATGGAATTATTAGGCCGCGCGTAAACAAAGCTAACGAGACAAACACTTATGGGCTGATAGGCACCACTGAGCCCACATCACTCCACAGTTTAACCTATGTGTCTGAACACGCACACACTGCTTGCGTGTCTGGAAGTATTTGTCAGGCTGCAGATTTGCGTCACGCAAGGTGTCTTCTATGACCCGTGTGACAAGGTGTGTGTTTACAAATCTGCCCGTCACTTGAAATAGAGGTCAGACACACACACAGAACTGGTTGCATGAGATGACTACCAGGCTGTGCTGATAAAATAACATTCCAGGAATGTTTTTGACTTTTGTGTTGGCATCCATCCAGGATAGAGTGTGCAAAAAAAACAAAAAAAGCCTTTCAATGGATTCCCAGATTTTCTTCATGAATACCTCCTAATATGAGATCTGATCGTCATTAGAGTCATAGAGGAAATCGTAAACCGAAATCTTAATAAATATGATGTATTAATACCACAGCGTGGTCAAATTCTCAATACTGATTAGTTAATGAAGGATGATTAATTTTCTATAACAGGCTGTATTTCAAATCACAGGTTTCTATAAATGCACTCATACTAATACTTTATTGTTTCTAGAGTAGCAACTCATTCACAGGGACTGGGTTTCTGTAAGGGCATATTAATTTGGGGGGCGCTCGGTGGCTTAGTGGTTAGCACGTTCGCTTCACACCTCCAGGGTCGGGGGCTCAATACCTGTCCAGGGTGTACCCCGCCTCGTGCCTGATGCTCCCTGGGATAGGCTCCAGGTTTCCCCATGACCCTGAAAAGGATTAAGCGGTATAGAAGATGGATGGATGGATGGATGGATGGATATTATTATATATTATATAATTTGGCATTTATGGTATGAGTGTAAAGCTTTGTTTTCTGACATTGGAAAATCTTCAGGGCAAAGGACTAAATGGATAAAAATGTATTAATAATAATAATAATAATAATAATAATAATAATAATAATTTAATCGTCGTAATCTGCTGTTATATGAGAGCTTTGCGGAGGTAAAAGTAGCTCCGCTTTGAGGTCAGGCCGCATAACACCGCACCCGTCGTCGATTATATTCCTATAACAGCATGCCCCGTCATGCTTTATTCCTTCACATCAGGTTTATTGCTGGAAGTAATGCCTGAACCTCTAAACGAATGAGCTCGTGAAAAGAGGATAATTCATAAAGTCAGATGTTCTAATCCAGGGGTTCCCAAACTTTTCCAGGGCAAGGCCCCCCAAACGGCATTAACATTTGACCGAGGCCCCCCTTTTGCAAGATGTCTTTAAAACACATTAAAAATAAAGACTTCTGAATATATTTCCCTTTTTTTATTAATAATTACCTCTTTCATCTTTACATTACATTACATTAGGAATTGATTGTGTGAGTGTGTGGTTGTCTGAGAGTGAGAATCATGTATATTTTTATTTTTCACACCAAATTGTTGAGGCCCTCCAGGCGCCCCCTGGGGGCCGCAGCCCCCACTTTGAAAACCACTGTTCTAATCAGTCCGGATGTGGCTTTGACCCGCCCTGCCATATGACGAACCTACTCTTAATCGCATTAAAGACGTGGCCTCTATCAGTCAAGGTCAATAGGTCAAATGTATCAAATATTTGGTAAAGATATGTGCTAAATATGATCCTCTGCTTCAAGGTGGACGTCCTGCAAAGCTCAGCGCAGGACTGCTCAAATGACCAAGAACCTTAGGGGGACAGCTAATGATCTGCAGGCATCTCTTGATAACATCTATCTTCGTGACTCAGAAGAAAAATGCTCAGCAAGATTGAGCATGCGAGGTTATCTCAGGTTGAGAAGAGGAAAAAATATATATATTTTCCTTAAGTCCACCTGGATATTTTACAGCACTTGTATGTTGAAAATGGACGTGCGTTTCTTTAGAGTCTCTACTTTATCTGCTGGGCCCGTCTGCACACGGTAAATTAACATCAAATTACGGTCGTGTGATATAAGATGTACCAGACGCAGAGTAACATTAGATAGCAGAAGAATGCATGATTTCCGCGTGAACCTTGTGTTTTAGTGTACGGTATCATGGATAGGATTCTACAGCAGGGTGGAATGCCGAAGGAGAATGTTTTTACAAAAGAACGAGCCAAAGAAACCCCTGTTTTTTAATCGCTACCTCTAGCTGAAAGCGTTTAGTTGTTATTGTCAATAAATGAGGTTCCTCCTCTTACCGGCTGTCAGGGTTTACACTCATTGTCCATAAATAACCTTGAAGTTTCAATCCATTTCGTTAAGATGTGCCTGAGTTTATTGCATCAGACTCGCTTTATTATCATTAAGCTTGCATTCCTGAAGCATTCCGGTTCGTTCCAAAAGGGTCATAGTGTGTTTTTTTTTTTCACATGTATTTCATTCCTGTACTGATAGTGTACACACACGCAGACATTCATGCTAAATCCGCACCTGATTTGGATTTGATTCGCTGCATTTGCGTCTGGAGCGCTGCCCTTGGGTGAGCTCGGAGACTGTCTACAATGCCTGAGCGATCACACAGTCTAGAACTGAAGGTGTTATTAACCATTCTCTTAAAGCACCCCTGCACTCCAGAATGTGATTTTGTAGAAAGTGTGAATTCATAACACAGCACGAAAGTCCGAACCCTCTCTGAAAGACTTTCCCATTCCAAATACTTATTCATGGATGGTTCACATAACAGAAATTGCAGCTCATTATATCTACCTTCACGAACATCATTAGAATTGCACTATACGGATGTAAGTGAAAGGTCAAAGACATTATTACGATTCCATATTTATATTTAACTGCTCCAAACTTACCTTAGTTTGTTTAATCACAGTTTATTGGCTACCAGCTACGACGGCGGGAAACAAGAGCATCCAATCGGAATCGTTTATTTTTCTGATTCAAGGTGCCATACTTTCATCATTTTGAGTGCAACCGTCATGATGGCCAAAAGTATGTGGACACGTGACCATCACACCCGTATGTGCTTGTTGAACATCTCATTCCAAAGCCATTAGCATTAATATGGAGTTGGTCAGCCCTTTGCTGCTATAACAGCCTCCAGTCTTCTGAGAAGGCTTTCTTCTAGATTTTGGAGCACGTCTGTGCTGGTGTGTGCTCATTCAAGCACAAGAGCTTTAGTGAGGTCGGGCACTGCGACGCAAGGTCACACGAGGCAGCCTGGGATGCATTCAACGTTCCCGTTCATCCCAAAGGTGTTCAGTGGGGTTGAGGTCAGGGCTTGGGACACTCAAGTTCTTCCATTCCATGTCTTCATGGTGCTTGCTTTGTGCACATTGACATGCTGGAACATGTTTGGGCCTTTTAGTTCCAGTGAAGAGAAATTGTAATTTTACGGCGTACGAAGACATTCTATACAGTTTTTGGTAACAGTTTGGAGAAGAACCACCTATAGGATGTGATAGTCAGGTGTCCATGTACTTTTGGCCATACACTGTATTTTATGGTAGTGTTATTAATATGCTGGGATTGGTTCACGGTAGTGCGTGCCTTAAAATATGCAAATAACAAATTTGTGTCATCGCTGCTCCTACTACTATCTGGCATCCACAAAAATGATATAATGGCATCACACTTATCAATATAATGGTGATTTTATGTCATATATTTCTTCATCCTCCCCACCTCCTCGAATTAATTCTTGGCTACGCCACTGGTATTATACACACATGACACCATTACCTGCAATATGTCTTATCCCATATATTATTTATATACTCTTCTAAAAACAGACTAATATTGAACATGATCTGTTCACATTACTGTGCAAAGCGTAAAAAAAATATATATCAATATTTGTTATTATGTATCCTTGGCATTATATTTTGGTGTAACAAGTCGGTAGTATGCTGCTCAGAAGACACACATGCACACACACACTCAGCTCACTGCTCAGGGAGAGCTGAGAAAGGAAGAGAGATCACATAAATATATCTAGGACACAGGGCTCAGATGTGTCACGTTAGTCATTACCCCTGTAGCTTGTTTCCCAACACCTTGCTCTCAGTGCGGTTCCTCACTACACCATGCCCACACCTGCTACTATTAGTATTCATTTTGCAGACTTTTATTCCCCCAAAGACATTTATTATATATACTGTCACTGTCCACTTTATTAGGAAAATCTGTACACCTGCACATTCATGTGGCAGCAGCGCAATGCAAAAAAAAAATAAAAAACTGATGCAGATACAGGTCAAGAGCTTCAGTTAATGTTCACATCAAACATCAGAATGAAGAAAAAGTGTGACCTCCGTGACTTGTGACGGATCTCTGGATATCTGCCAGATGGGCTGGTTTGAGTATTTTATAAACTGCTGATTTCCTGAGAGTTTCTGAAATACTCAAACCAGCCCATCTAGGACTAACGACTATGCCACGATGAAAGTCACAGAGATCACACTTTTGAACAGGATGATCGGTGTAAATTGTCAGTATTTTGTCTTCTGGGAGACATCTACAACTATCTTATTTAGCATCTGAAGGGCAGTACTAAATGAAAAAGAAAAGATCTTTAAACAAAATAATAACAATTTACACCAATCCTCCTGTTGAAAAGTTTACACCCCCCTGGCTCTTAATGTATCGTGTTGACTTCTTGAGCATCAGTGAATGTTTGCACCTTTTGTACGAGTCCCTCAGTCGTCCTCAGTGTGAAAAGATTGATCTCGACATCATATAGTCACTGTTGGAAAGGGGTCAAATATGCAGAAGATGCTGGAAAAGCAAAGAATGTGCAGGACCTGGAGGATTTTTCTGAAGAACAGTGGGCAGTTTAACTGCTCAGGACAAACAAGGGACTCATGAACAATTATCACAAAACATAAAAACAGTCGTGGATCATCCAGGTAACGACACACAGTGTTAACAATCGAGGGTTTGTAAACTTTTGAACGGGGTAATTTTTATAAATTCAGCTATAATCTTGTCTTGTGGACTATATGTAAACATCTGTTATGTGAAATAGCTTCTTCAGGACAGAACTAAATAAACAATAACATGGGATTTTTATGATCGCTCTTATATTGTTATATATATATATATATATATATTCTTCATATCTTCATAACTTTCTTTAATTGAGGTGCTGCTGTAGTGTGATTGTAGTCTGAATGTTGGACATATACTGTGTAGCTTATGGGCCTAAACTGCACAATGTACTATTGAATAAAATAAAAAAAAACATTCGACATGTTTCTAGTTAAAACATGCTGCATGTGAAGGCATAAATATAACTCGAGTGGAAAAATAATGTTTTGTCTACGTGCCATGTGAGTCCAGTATAAAAGGCCACACTGATTAACATGGACGCGGCGCCTCGTCCCGATGTGTTTACTGCATCTGGAGTACAATGGGCCTTACTAATGACATGTTTATCATTTCACTAGCGTTACAGTGGTGTTAGTATTCAACTCATTAGCATCCCTGTAGGAATACCATAAAGTTCAACCCTCTTTCTGCGTTTAATTCTAGATTATTCCTCCCACCCCCCATTTTTGTGCGCAGCTCTCTGCTAATAGATTTTCAGAGTGAGTGAGTGAGTGAGTTATAAACCGGATTCACGAGGTGCCCCACTTCAAAATGAGCAAAATAAACTCGACAGTTTTGAACCCATCATGTCTAAAATGCAAATTATTAGTGCACTCGTGCAGACAGGTGACAAATTAAAGGAGCAAAAAAAAACAGTGGCTCTGTTACGCTGTGGTTGCGTTTTAACGGCACGATGGGAGTCCGCTTGTCCTCTTAGAGCAAAGAATCACTACAAATCAACACAAAGTTCTTCTAACTGATCGCCTTTGTCCTATCACTTTTCTCCTGATGGGAGTCGTCTCCGCCCCCACCCACAGGGCGCAATGGTTCACTGAATGGTTCTGTGAATATAAAAATGATTGAAAGCTTATGCTTTGGCCTTTGACCAGATCTCAAACCAATTGAAATTTTTGGAGTGTTGTGATCAGTAGATAGTCCTTCCCTCAGTCATTTTTAATATCTCCTGATATCAATTTACATAGTTTTACATATTAAACTTGCAAGTTCAGGGGTCGACTGTTTTTTTTTTTTTTAACTCTACAGATTCCATCAATCGAGATGAAGAATCATGCTGAGTTCTTTCTCTGTCCTCTCTCTTACTTTCTCTCTATAGACGACTATGACAACCATGAGGTCCCGAAACTGGAGAAGAGCATCAGTGGCAGCAGTCCATCCAGGGACCGTCTCCTCCTCACGGTGGCCGCGCTCTTCCTCATCGCACTCTCCATCTCCTAGCACTCACCTGCAGGAAGTCGTCATGCCACTGAGGCCTAGAGGACTGCAGGAAGAAGGAAGGACAAAACAGTTTTAAAAAAAGGAGAGGAGAGGAACAGCAGGAATAGGACTAGCGGGATACCAAGGCCTTCTTCTGTTCAACAGTGAAACATGAACCTGGACTTTACAATAACGACTTTACCAATCAGCTCGAGCCATACCGTCAGTGTACGACTGTATGTGTTATGTTGTGTGCGTGTGTGTGTGTGTGTGTGTGTGTGTGTGTGTGGGTGTGTGAGAAACTGAATGAGTATTCACACACATGCTGTTTGCAAATCATTCAAGCGAAAACCTCCACTCAGTCTAATTAGTTATTTTATCAACTAATGAATGGCCACTTAGCGATTAAGTTGAATCGATGCTCAAGATGAACGATGCGTTAACATTCAAGTCATTGTGCATCATTAGTGGCAGAAATTTTTTTAATGTCAAATAAGGCTGAGCTAAATGACACGGGGACATTTTACTCAGCACCTAAAGAGCTTCATTTTCAATTCAGTTCAGCATTTCTGTCTCTCTCTCTCTCTCTCTCTCTCTCTCTCTGTCTCTCTCTCTCTCTCTCTCTCGCTCTCTCTCTCTCTCGCGCTAGCCTCAGTAAACCTCCTGGATTATCAGGTTTACAAACACATCAGAAACAAGATTGCCTAATGCCCTCCTCATGTTTTGCTGATGGATTTAAACAGATTTACAGAACTGCCATCAGCAGAAATCTCGGTGTAGCTGTCAGGCTAGAAAGGTAGCTTAAGTTTTTCCAAAATTTCAATTTCTCTCAAATTTTTACCATTTTCTGATTGTTCGGATGAATTTTTAGCACGAACAGCATAGCGCAATTCATATTCATATATATATATATTGGATTGGCACCCTGTCCAGGGTGTACCCCACCTTGTGCCCGATGCTTCCTGGGATAGGCTCCAGGTTTCCCCGTGACCCTGAAGAAGCATAAGCAGTTTAGAATGTATATATATATATATATATATATATACATACAGTACTGTGCAACAGTTTTAGGCACATGCAAACAAATGCTGTAGAGCAAAGATGCCTTCAGAATAATACTGTAAAGAGCAGTGAACAGTAATAAATGAAATTACTGTTAAAAAAATGAAAAAATAAATAAAAATAGTAGTCTCTGGTACAATTAAGTGCAGTTTTATAAGGAAATGAGCTGTAAGTGTTATTACAGAACCATCTTACAGCATCTTACAGAACCAGCCACGGTTCTTCTGGAGACTTCTGGTGACTGTCAAACTCGCTTCTTAGTTTTGCAGCAAAACCCAGCAGCCTTCATTGTGTTTATTGTCTGAAAAGTGGTCTCTTACGTAATATGCTGCTTTCTTTACTGACATACAAACATTGTGTGCTAGAAAACTAATGTTTGGGAATCTAAAATGTTCTTTGTACTGACTTGATAATGTAGAAGTCATAAAATAAATATTCTATAACAAAGTTTGACTAAAAAAATAGGGTGCCTAAAACTTTTGCACAGTATACTGTGTGTATATATATATATATATATATATATATATATATATATATATATATATGTATATGCACCTCCAGGATTGGGGGGTTCAGATCCCGCCTAAGCCCTGCTTCAGGGGTTTCCTCCAGGTACTCCGGTTTCCTCCCCCAGTCCAAAGACATGCGTTGTAAGATGATTGGCAGATCCAAATTGTCCTTAGTGTGCGATTGTGCCTGCCCTGAATATATATATATATATATATATATATATATATATATATATATATATATATATATATATATACATACATATATATTCCACGATTTGATTTTCTGACAAATTCTTTGCTCTTCTGTTAAAATGATGAAAACCATAGAGATAGAAAGTTCACACCGCTGACCTGATTACTTATAAATATCTTACTCACAGTTGCAATCAAAAGTATTCAACCCCCATTCCAAATATGGTTTATTTATTTAAATACAACATTTACAGACTTTCAGCTGTTTGCAGTGAATAAATCAGACAAAAGCAATTGAAATAGTTCAACACAACGAATGCTTCAAGTGGTTTCCACAAATTCATCTGAAAATGCAACTTATAATGATTTCTCCAGTTTCAAAATGATTCAATCCTTTCATGGCAAGCATCTTTGGTGCCTAATAGACCACCCTTTTGCTGTTATGACCTGCTGCAAATGAGATGCACAGCTTCTGGCAGCGTTCCTTAGGAATCTTAGCCCAGTTCAGTAATATTCTTGGGTTTGCGTGCTGCAACCGCCTTCTTCAAATCCCACCAGAGATGTTCTATGGGGTTGAAGTCAGGTGACTGTGATGGCCCTGTAGAATCTTCCAGGACTTCTGTATCCAAGCCTTGGTGGAATTTGAGGTATCCTTGGGATCATTGTCCTGTTGGAAGGTCCAGTGACGCTCAAGCTTCAGCTTCCTCACAGACAGCATGACTTTATCTCCTAGGATTTCTGATACTTCAATGAATCCATTTTGCCTTCCACACGCTGCAGGTTTCCAGTCCCAGAGGATGCAAAGCAGCCGCAGAGCATCACCGAGCCTCCACCATGCTCGACTGTGGACAGAGTGTTCTTTCTTCATTCTTCTTCCTCCAGACATACCGTTGATCTGTCGTTCCAAAAAGTTCCTGTTTTGTTTCATCACTCCACAGAACAGAATCCCAAAACTTCTGTGGTTTATTTATATGATTTTGAGCCGACTTTTCTTGTGCTTTTGGGTCAGTAGTGGTGTACGTCTTGGAGTTCTGTCATAGAAACCTTCTGCGTTTAGTACTCGCCTTACTGTGCTCACTGAAACCTCAGTGCCTATTGCCACCAAGTCTTGCTGCAGGTCTTTTACAGTCACTCGAGGGTTTTTCACAACCTGCCTTCTCAGAAATCTGTTTGGTGTCATTGATAGCTTCCTTTTTCTGCCCCATCCAGGTATTTGATATATTTTCTGCCCCTAGCCAGTTCAGGTATTTCATGTGTTCCAGCTCAAGCACACCTGGTACAACTAACGAAGCCCTTGATTAGTTGCATCAGGTATGCTTGAGACAACACCTGTTTTACATATTTGTGCTGTTGTGAGGGATTCTATTCAGGGGGTTGAATCATTTTGAAACTGGAGAAATCATTATAAGTGGCATTTTCAGTTGAATTTAGGGAAACTTGAATCTATTTCAATTGCTTTTCCCGATTTCTTCATTGCAAACAGCTGAAAGTCTGTAAATTTTGACAATAAACCTGATTTGCAATGGGGGTTGAATAATTTTGATCGCAACTCTACTATAAATATTCCAAAAGTGTTTGTCCTTCATTCATTTAATCATTTTCTTAAAGAGACTTGAACTTTTGGAGCCATACTGTTTTCTTAATAAGAGCAAATAACATCACATGGACCTTGGCAATCAGTGTGTGTGTGTGTGTGTGTGTGTGTGTGTGTGTGTGTGTGTGTGTGTGTCGAGCTGAATTTGGTGGCTGTAGAAACAGTAGCGTAGGCTGGTGATACTGAAATGCTCTGCTTTTCTCCACTGGACTGCATTCTTTTCTATACCAAGGCTTTTTCTTCACGTTTAACCGGAGGACACACATGGAAACGTATGTACATAAACACAAACATATGATGGATCATTTTTTTTCTCTGCACCGGTTCGTACAGGACCAAGAGAGCCCTGGAGCTGAAAACCCAAACCGGTTCAGACCAGTCTCGACTCTCCACAGCTTCCTGCTCGGCTTCATCGAATCATAAACGCCTGCCAGTAGTTGCCACTATAAACTGGCCTGCAGTGGCTGTACTGCGTTTTTAATGCGCAGCTCATGAAAAGAGCATGAGATGTTTGGGGAAATAAGACGCAGATTAGCTATCGTCCATGCAAATAAGTGCTTGGGGTTGCCATGTTCTGAGGGGATTTTCCACCTTCTTCTTATGACATCCTTTCTCTTTTTACATCTCGCCTAGCACCTTACCGGCCCTGAGATAAACCCGGGCACGAGCTCACAGTGCTCCAGCTCAACAGGACAGGCTTGCAATCCAGCATCTCGCCTACGGAGTCAAGACGAAGGATTTAGATTTAGTAGGTTTAAGTTAACATGCTAAATGAGAATCTAATGAGTACGTGGAGTAACCGGCGAGATGGGACGCTTTTGTCATAGCGTCGAAGCCAAATGAGGTTGTTCTTTTTTTTTTTTTCTTTCCCGATTAGCTTTAGATTAGCGGGAACTCATAGATGTCCACTCTGTACATTCTGCTAATGTGGTTACCATGGTAACATGCTGTCGTAGAGCAAAGAGTACAATGCTAATGACTTGAACGCTCAGTATGACGTGGGACGCACGTCATTTTTACCGAATTTGTTTTGACTTGTACGTCGATTTTTTTCTCGTTGTGTATTTTAAGGCTAATGTGTTCGGCTCGGGTTCGTTCGGGGAAACGTGTGTGTTCTGTTCGGGGTCATTACTTTTATCGGGAGTGGTGAATTTAAGAAGAGTTGATCGGGCGAACGATGAAAAAGTATAAACTGTTGCACTTCAAAACTTAGACACGAGTTTGTGTGCGCGCGTGTGTGTGTGTGTGTGTGTGTGTGTGTCTTTGTTTGAGTGGCTGTGTAAATGGTCAAATAGATGAAAGATTTTGTTTCTTTATACTGGCCAATATGTGTGTGTGTGTGTGTGTGTGTGTGTGTGTGTGCGCGTGCGTGTGTGTGTGTGTGTGTGTGTGTGTGTGTGTGTGTGTGTGTCTTTGTTTGAGTGGCTGTGTAAATGATCAAATAGATGAAAGATTTTGTTTCTTTATACCGGCCAATATGTGTGTGTGTGTGTGTGTGTGTGTGTGTGCGTGCGCGCGTGTAAGTTGCTTGATTGTACGTTTTCTCCGCGCATGTGTGCAAGAGCGTCTGGGTCGTTTAGAAGAAACAACAAAAGCATTTATTAGTGTTGGAAACAACCATTTAAAATCATGTTTACCTTCGACTGGAATGAATTTAAAGAACTTGAAAACAAATAAAGTGTAACAGACCGTAACAAAAGGTTATAATAATAATAATAGTAATAATAATAATAATAATCATGATAACAAAACGAACTGCCTCAGCCTGCTGTTTCTCATACATGTTCATACATGAACTGTTTGTCAGATTTCAGCCCGAAAACTGAAGGAACACCTGCAATGTGAATTGAAGGACAATTAAAAAAATAAATAAATAAAACAATGCACACATGTTTTTCACACACCTTAAGACATGACTGTCCTCTACAATCAGACTACCCAAGGAGACTCAATCCCTCTTTATCTCTCTCTAGGCTCCATTATCACAGCGCAGATAATCTGTGTGCGTGTGTGTACATATGTGTGTGTGTGTGTGTGTGTGTGTGGGGCTCCAGAAGCAAAGAGATTACATCACTAACTTACTATAAAGCCTATCTGATGCTGAGAGGTTGCTCATATCTAATCTAACCTTAACACCCACAATAATAGCATGAAGCACGCAATGTGGCTTTCCAGTAATGAAAACATTTCCTGCTTATTGTTATTATTATTTTATTATTTTATACTTGCAGGCTTACACTCCACACTCCTGATATAACTCCATGATACCCATCCCACGCTCGCTTTCTTCTGACCCCGGCGTTAAAGATGCAAAAAAAGAAATTTCCTGATTACTGCCATTCCTCTCACAGCTGAAGTGGTGTAGCCCAAAGCCAGGATCGAAGGCTGGGAGTTTTAGCCGTGCACGAGCGAACAGATGCCGTGGAACCGAATCGTAATTGTTTGATTCCTCTTCTGAGTCTTCAGTCGACCTGACATGCAGAGGCACAGTGGGTAGGCAATCAGGAAAGTTTCCACTCACTAATTTCTCACATGTCCTGGTGGGGCGTTTGATCGTTTTCCAAGCCGCGAATGATGAGTAAGCCGTCTGCAAACAGTAGGCAACAATAACGGTAAACAGATAGGCAGCTCGGCCGTCTGCCGTCCAGACTCTGAGTTCAGTCAGAAAACAAGAGCAAAGTCTGGTGTGTAATTCCTTTAGAACTAATGAGTAATATTTCCCACTTCACCCAACACACACACACACACACACATACAGTGATCCCTAAGTCCTAAAGCAGGTGTTAGTGGAGCAGTCTAGTTCAACAAGAGAAACAGTGTTTAATCTAGACACAAAAGTTTCCCATCAGGCCTTCTCTCATGCTCAGGCAAAGTGTATCGTGCATCATAAATACAGTCTGGTCCGTAAGTATTTGGACAGCAACGCAGTTTTTTCCACCAACGACGGATTCGAAAAGACGCGATCAAGACGTGATCCAAGGGGTTTAATCCAAAAAGCTTTTTATACATAGTCCCTCCATTTGCACAGGCTCAAAAGTAATTGGACACTTAACTGGACTGATGCGCAGTTTCATGGCTACTCATGGCCTGTTTCCTCGTTATTTCATGACAAATTAAAGAGATAACAGGTCTGGAGTTGATTCCAGTTGAACTGGCATTTGGTAGCTGTTCATATGGAACTCTCAATATGCTGCAAGACTGATAGGACGGCACTTCACAGTACAGATGGATAATGACCCAAAACGTACAGCGAAAGCAACCCGGGAGCTTCTTAAGGTAAAGCAATTAAATGTTCTTATATGTCCGATGACCTCGACCCGAATGAGCATGCTTTTCACTTACTGAAGATGAAACTGAAGGCAGAAAGACCCAGAAACAAGCAGTAACTGAAGGCAGCTGCAGTAAAGGTCTGGCATTTGGAGATGTCCATGGGTTCCAGACTTCAGGCAGTCACTGACTGCAAAGGATTTGCATCCACGTATTAAAAATAATCCCAATATTTACGATTGTTCGTTTGTCCAATTACTTTTGAGCCTGTGAAAATGGAGGGAGCTCCAAAAAAAAATCGCTGTAATTCCTAAAAAGGTTAAAGCAATATGTTTTGTTATATCTCTTCTATTAAAGCTGAAAGTCTATTATCTTTTCTTTTTCTTTTTTTTCTGCACAAGACAAGAGCCTTGATAAGCAAAACAAAACTGTTTTCTGTGACACCTTCTGTGGTCCAGGATATATGTATCTTACTATCTGAACTTTACCATTTCCATCATCTGACATATAGAAGATAAATGTGCGCTTTAATGTAGGATACTACAGGGGTTACGAGGGTTCGTCTGTTTAATCGTTCTGGCTGCTCTGTGTCAGTGTAAAAAAAGAAAATAATAACAATAATAAAACGTTTAAGAATTTAAAGAATGGAATGAAGTGTGATCAGAAGAATTGTACTTACATTATATTATGGATAGTGTGTCAAAATCGTACTTTAATTATAAATAGCTATGGTTTTAAAATGTACTTTCCTTATGTTTCCTCGCAAGGTCATCAGCACAAAATCCAAACACATCACCCTCGTTCATTTCAGTTTTCATTTATAGTAACATGTACAGTCGAGGTCATAAGTTTACGTACGCCTTCAAAATGTTAATAAATTTTTTATTTTTTTTTAATCATGAGATATTTTTTTTTTTGCTTATTTATATAGTACTGCCCTGAATACGCTATTTCACATAAGAGATGTTTACATATCCTAGTCCACAAGACACAATACTAACTAAATTTACACAGATGAACCAGTTCAAAAGTTTACATACTCTCGATTGTTAACACTGTGTGTCGTTACCTGGATGATCCACGACTGTGTTTATGTTTTGTGAGAGTTGTTCATGAGTCCCTTGTTTGTCCTGAGCAGTTAAACTGCCCACTGTTCTTCAGAAAAATCCTCCAGGTCCTGCACATTCTTTACTTTTCCAGCATCTTCTGCATATTTGACCCCTTTCCAACAGTGACTATATGATGTCGAGATCCATCTTTTCACACTGAGGACGACTGAGGGACTCGTACATGACTATTACAAAAGGTGCAAACATTCACTGATGCTCAAGAAGGCAACACGATACATTAAGAGTCAGGGGGGTGTAAACATTTCAACAGGATGACCGGTGTAAATTGTTAAAATTTTGTCTACTGGGAAGCATGTAAACATCTTATAATAATCTTTAAACAAAATGCGATTTTTACGATCCCTCTTATTATTGTTTTTGTTTAATTATTATTACCATTTTGCAGATTCTGCACGGTGTATGTAAACTTATGTCCTGATCTGTATGAAGAGCATTAAGAGCAGATGTGACAAGGATTAACAGGGTAATATAACCCTTAGAGACCTAAATACTACTTAGAAACCATAGAAATATTTCCTGCTTACAAACATGGTTAGGGTAGCTTTACAAATTGGTATGAATGTTTTAGATATAGTTTTAGATTCGATACAGCGTTATGAATTCTGGAATCTGACTGGCCGGATGGCTCGGCCGGTTTGTAGCAAAGACATTTATTTAACATTTTTGGAGGGAGCCTCCAGTGAGGTAAAGCTGTAACGTTACATTTTCTGACACTGGAAATCAGTTGTAAAGTAAGACTTTTTATGGCAGTTTCTCTGTGATGTGACAAGTTTTGGTCTTATTAACTTCAAAAGAGAGAATAATGAGAGGTGACGGAGCGACTGCTTTAATATAAGCGATACCCAGCGGACTAACTTGTTTTGTGGACGCTGCAAAACATTCAGTGTAGCTATAAATGGAGAGAAAAGAAGTATGATGTGTCATTTTTTTTTAATAAATAACGTTTGTATTAGTTGGCAAAATGCTGTCGTATAAGGGGAATAAAACAAGTCAAGACTTGCCGTTATTGGAAAACAGCTGGAAGATTGCACCACCCCATCTTTGATTATTTGAGCCACTTTGTTTTTACTATTCCTTACTTTATTCACAGAAATGAAATGAAAATGTAAGGAGTAGTGATACTTTTGATGGAAATGTAACGGAAAGAACTGTGTAGAAATTTGTAAGCATACTCAAATAGTACAAAGATCTTCTTTTACTTAAGGAAAGTAATGAAATGCGATAACTCAACTACTTGCTGGTTGTTTTGCTCTTCACTAGTACCTTTATTCGCAATACCTGTATGTCTGAACGCCCCGTCATGACTCAGAAGTGTGTAACGTGTGTGTCACACATGTGGCCATGGGGTGTAGGATGGGCTATAAGGAGTAGATTGTGCAACAGAAACACACCTGCCCCTGACAGCAGTTTCCAGACAGCAGACAGTCATTATATTACTTCAGTCTGACCTTAACAAAAGATGGCTGGCTCCAAAAACGTTCGAATGTTAAAACATATCGAATTGATTATATTACTAATAATGTATGTGTATTCATGTAATAATTGATTTTACCTGCATAAAAGTGATTTGTTTTGCAAATTACATTTGCAATCAGATTGTAAGCTCATCTGTTGACTCAATCCCTCAGCCTCAAGGGTTCATCTACCAAGCTTCACTAAAGTACTGGGACCCACGAGGTAGTCATGGAGATGGACATGAACGGTGGCATTGGAATGGGACCCTTATCTTGCAAGTGTCTCATAACAGTCAGTGTATGTAAAGTCTAGTTCACTAGGTTGTGCTTTTCCCAGTACAAGTAAACTTTCTTATAAACTGGACAACGTGACAGGTTTGTCTCCCCTAGAGGCAAAAAAAAAAGAGATAAAAGGTTACAAACTCAACATAATGTCTTCTGGAGTAATTTGTCTCATTCGAGGCCAGCCCTGTTACCTAAATTAGCACAAGATTAATTGCATACACCGCACAATTAAGATACGCAGCCAAAGTGTAGTAAATGATGTCAAGACTATTTAGTAGATTATTTCATGCAACAGTAGACGTGAATTCTTTGCAGAAAGAATGTTGCTGTCTGCTGGTCATTACCCTGTTCGGCCAGCAGATGTCTCAGTTTGGCCAGCAACCATTCGAGAAAAGTGGACAAAATTTTACCCGAGACATTTCTCCTCAGCCGTGATATAAATAAATCTGTCCAGCAATGGCGGTTTGTAAATCTGTAGCAGTAACGGATTACAGCGTTCAGATTCAGTGAACATGAGTATGATACTGTATAATCTGCTGAAACCGACAGAAGGGCAGCATCACCACTCTCACTAGTTGTTCCTACAGTTGATCACCTCGGCACTTTGTTAAGCTTTCGCTGAATTTTTCAGCCCTTACGCAAAAGAATTAATGGGAAAGTCCAATCTGTGGGTCTCTAGATTTGGAATAATCTCTCGTTGTCGTTAACAATAATGAGGGCCTTAAACGTTAATACTTTTGTTTGTGAACGCAGGGAACCTGTAACGAGTTTAGCTTTCCCAATCCTAACATCCATTCATCCATCCATCCATCCATCCATCTTCTATACCGTTTTATCCTTTTCAGGGTCACGGGGAACCTGGAGCCTATCCCAGGGAACATCGGGCACAAGGCGGGGTACACCCTGGACAGGGTGCCAATCCCAATCCTAACAATAACACGAAAAAAAAAAAACAGAAAGAAAAACAGTATTGTCTTTTTTTTTGACTGACTAGACAACATTAGGTCTCAAATGTCGATGTAACACAAAACACAAGATGGTATATGCTAGTATCAGATTGCAGCAGGAGAATGTTTTTGACACACTCTGCCACACAGATAAAATGCCCTATCTTCGTTTACTTCCACTTGGGTTTACATTGCAGCACAAGTGCCTTTTAACCACGTTTTCCACGCAAACGTGACAGCCCTAAATATCTTACCATACACCCAATAAAGTTTGTAGCCTTCTAGCTGATTGCAGGCAAGCGTGTGTCTCTGCAGACTCCCAGCTCGGATAAGTTTGAACGCTATGAGTTATATATTTAATCTCTGGGAAAATGCCAAGTTAAATAGCAAGGTTGCTTGGCGGAGTGATGTGTTGTTTTCAAGCTGGCATGCTACACTGAGGTCAGCAGAGATAACACAGCTGGGCACACACCTAAGTGCTCTGTTTACAAGAAAGGTCTCACCTATGTATAGTTTTTTCTAACACTTTTCACAGTTTAGTATATTGGTTTCATGCTATAGATGAACAGATGAACTGATTAATTGAAAGTGTTGAGGGAGGAAAAACAAAACAAAACAAAACAAAACAAAAAAAAACTGCCCTGTGTATTGCATAAGTTTGTGTTTTCCCTTTTCTCTGACATGATTTACACAAATGCACTGCTCTACCCCGTTCACAGGCTGGCACATGTTGTGTTTATTACTCTTGTACACGGTTCATGGCAGAGGTTAGTACTTCCCCTACTATAAACGCCCCATTCTCAGCTCAGACACACTCATTTGTTGAAAGATTTGTGGTTTTTTCTGGTTCCAATATTCGAACTATTGAGTTCTATCCCATTTTTACATTTACATTTACGGCAGATGTTGTTCTCCAGAGCGACTTACATTTATCTAATTTATACAACTGAGCAGTTGACAGTTAAGGGCCTTGCTCAAGGGCCCAGCATGACCTTCCCGATAAGTAGTCCAATGTCTTAACCACTGAGCTACTACTATTCCTTCTGAAAAGAAAAAAAAAAAAAAAAAATCCAGTTTATTTCAATACACAGGCCAAAAACACAGGCCAAACTGGTCACACCCTCTTTGCTGGTAGAAAGGAAGAGTTTCTGAATTCATTAGTAATGCTACATAAGAGGCAAGTTGTCTTTAAGGACACGCGCAAGAGTAACGCGATTCCAAAACCTCAAACGTTTATTGAATAGTTTATTCAAGTAATAAGGAGGCAGGGAAATATTTGACCAGTTTTGGCAGCTGGTAGCTAGGGACATCGACTTTGCAGAAGCGATGTTCACAAAGTTCTCAAAGTTCCAAAGTGACACATGGTTCGCGATTTTAAAACTCCAAATACAGTCTAACCAACTGAACTATAGCAACCAACACTCAGACAGGCGAGGAAAGACAATATCCATCCATCCATGCATTTTCCATACTGCTTATCCTACACAGGGTCACATGGGGTCCTGGAGTCTATCCCAGGGAACTCGGGGCACAAGGCATGAGACAGCATCACCATCATGGCAGGTGATGTGATATAACCTGACTGACAACAACCAGGGCTTTTTATTTATAGTTAAATTATTATGAACTGAAAGGTGACATCTCGATACAGACATGTCTTTCCAAAATATACAGAATGTAGCCTATTAAATATAACCCTATTAAATATGTATAAACTCTAGAGATTGTTGTGTGTGAAAATCCCAGGAGATCAGCAGTTTCTGAAATACTCAAACCATCCCCTCTGGCACCAACAACCATGCTACAGTTAAAGTCACAGAGATCACACTTTTCCCCATTCTGATGTTTGATGTGAACATTAACTGAAGCTGTTGCACAATTTAATGCATTGTGCTGCAGCCACATGATTGGCTGATTGGATAGCTGCATAAATGAGCAGGTGTACAGGTGTTTGTGAGTGTATATCAAAAGCCTTTTCCTGCTGTTTTTCAAACACGTAGCATCAGGTTTAAACTCATCTTCATCTGCATCCACCGCCTCCTTTCTAGCAACCTCATGTTCACAGCTCAGCCATGTGAACATGGAATCCATACGTATTCAAAAGTGAT
Organism: Ictalurus furcatus; assembly: GCF_023375685.1. Taxonomy (NCBI): domain Eukaryota; kingdom Metazoa; phylum Chordata; class Actinopteri; order Siluriformes; family Ictaluridae; genus Ictalurus; species Ictalurus furcatus. The sequence goes on along the minus strand of NC_071255.1, from coordinate 9,078,009 downwards.
CAATCACCATCAGTATGTGTGTGATTAAACACAGCCTGATGTGTTCTGACCTTTCAGAGGAATCCTCCACGCCTCCTCATCTTCTGTAACTCAGGGCTCTATTGCACCAGGGCTTCTGGGTTACTGGGGTTTCCGTCTTGACTCATGAGGGGAATCTGTTATTAGAGCCTGGCATCCACTCGGCCCGCCTACTCTCCCAGATGGCCCAATCAGAAATAACTCGTCGGCGTGAATATGTGAGAACACATTAGCATGCATTAGTTCCTCCGGAATAGTTTGTCATGGCAACGGCGGGTGGCGTGAAAGGTGAGAGCACACTTCTCCAAAAATGTTTCCTTTCTTCACCTCGCAGCGTAATGAATACTCATTCAAACCGTCACTAGTCCACATAAACAAGCAGAAAGTGCTCCATTTTTTCACACAGTGAAGGAAGCCGGTCTCTGCAGTCTGTTTGAAGTAAATGCTTTGCTGTTTGGGCTTGGACAAGCTTTCAAAGAGAGAAACCATCCAAAAGGGGAACTGGGACACTAGGGACTAATCCAGCACTAATATTAATAACACCCGAATCACATTTGTTATCCAGGGATGACTTTGCAGAGCTGTCATTCCTATCTGCCTTTTTCCAGGCTAAATTCAGTCTAGCATGTGTGCTATCACTCACCCAGCATGACTATATTCAGCAAAGGCTATTTCCTCAGCCTGTACACAGTGACATAGCAAGTCTTTTTTCTTGTATCACTAAATCATAGACACAGTACCTTTCCATTTCTCATCTTTCTTTACTTACACTTTATTGTATATCTTTCGATCTCCATCATATTCTTATGACACCAACCCACCCCTCCCTGTCCGTCTCTATCTCTCGCCCCTATATTTAGCCGTAATCTTCTATTTCAGTGTCTGTACAGAACTCACAGATGGCTAATATTAATATTTATTACATTAATATTCATATTTATTTATTATTAATGTTCATTGCAGTCACAAAAAAATATACATATCTCTATATCATTATGGCATTACAGTTTGTCAGAAAAATTTTACAGACAGAAATAAGAAACACACTTGATGTAATGGTGTTGTACAGCAAGGGTTTTTTTTTTTTCCATTAATTTTCATGTATAGTAGGGGAAATAAGTATTGGACGCGTCAACATTTTTTTCAGTAAATATATTTCCAATGAGGCTACTCACATGAAATTTTCACCAGACATCAGTATTAACGGAAGAAATCCGGAAATATAAAGAATTCACAACATTAAAGTCTATAAATAAAGTTATGTGTAATAAAGTGGAATGCCATGGGAAAAAAGTATTGAACACGCTAACTGAAATTTATTTAATAATTAGTGGAGAAGCTTTTGTAATGACAGCTTCAAGACACTTTTGAAGAAATGAATGGGCTGCAGTATTCAGGTGTGATTTTGGCCCATTCTTCTAAACATATTGCCGTTAAATCTTGTTCAATTGGATTCAAGTCAGGTGATTGACTGGGCCATTCTAGCACCTTGATGTTTTTCTCTGAAACCAATTGAGAGTTTCCTTTGCTGTATTCTTGGATCGTTGTCTTGCTGGAAGGTCCACGCACGTCTCATCTTCATCATCCTGGTGGATTACAGCAGCTTCTTCTCAAGAATCTCCTGTTAAAGGGCTCCATTCATCGTTCCTTCAATTATATGAAGTCTGCCAGTACCATATGATGAAAAACAGCCCACACCATCATGCTTCCTCCTCCAGACTTCACTGTTGGTATAGTGTTTTTAGGGTGATGTGCAGTGCCGTTTCTTCCGCAAACATGGTGTGTAGTATGACAGACAAAAAGTTCAATTTTGCTCTCGTCTGACCAGACTACACTCTCCCAGTATTTCATAGGCTTGGCCAAATGAGTTGTAGCAAACTTTAAACAAGCTTCGACGTGCCTTTTCTTTAGTAATGGAGTGTTGTGGGGTGAGTGTGAGGAGTGGAGTGCATTGCCTAGTGTTTTCTCTGTGACGATGGCACCTGCTGCCTCCAAGTGTTTCTGGAGCTCTTTCCGAGTGGTTCTTGGCTCTTGGGCTACTGTTCGGACTATTCTTCTGACTCCCAGGTCATAAATCTTGTGAGGAGCTCCTGTGCGTGGCCGGACATCACAGAGTGATGTTGCTTCAACTTATAATATGGCCCCAGTGGTCCTTACTGAAAGATTCAGAGGTTTTGAAATACATCTGTATCCGATTCCATCAATATGTTTTGCAGCAGTAAGGTTACGAAGGCCTTGGGAGAACTCTTTGCTTTTACCCATCATGAAATGTTCCTTGTGTGACACCTTGGTAACGAAAAGCCTTTTTATAGACCATCAATTTACTAACCCAATTCATTTGGGGATATAATTACTTACAGATTTCAGCTGGTTCCTTGCCTTACCTTGCCTTGGAGAACTGCTTTTTCTTAGCGTGTTCAGTACTTTTTTCCTGTGTCATTCCACTTTATTACACATAACTTTATTTATAGACTTTAATGTTGTGAATTCTTTATATTTGAGGATTTCTTGAGTTAATACTGATGTCTGGTAAAAATATCTTGTGAATAAACTCATTGGAAATATATTTACTGAAAAAAAATGTTGACGCGTCCAATACTTTTTCCTCTACTGTATATTTTCATGATGTTCAATAAGCAAAATCCTTACGTGAGGTGCTAGGGTGCTATTATTTATTTCTGGAGATACCAACATTTAGTAATATGATTTAATTGATGCTGATCTCGATTTACTTTTAGCCACTGATGGAATAAACTATGGATGTAAACAAATATGCATGCATTATTCAGAAATGGTGCTTGAAGTTTTGTGAATTTTCTGACCCAAAACATCATCAGATTTTCACACAAGTCCTCAAAGCAGATCAAGAGAACCCAATTAACCCTTGTGCATCAATTTAAAAAAGTTACACATAGGTCCATAGAGGACAAAATGTCCATGGCTAAAAACTGTCATAAAAATTTTATATGAATATTTTTTCCACTTTAACTGACGTCAATTTTTATTTATTTATTTATTTATTTATTTATTTTTACCAGCATCAGTTCTAATCATAATTACCAAACATTCATTCATTCATTTTCAGAATTTTAACCTTTTACATGCTGGTTTGTTTACATAATGCCACAGATGTTTTTTTTTAAGTAGAAAAAAAAAAATAGTCATTATTTTCCACATACTAAATGCTAAGCAGAATTTTTTTTCTTTGATTATTACAGTATTTGATATGTCAGTGATTAACAACAACATTAATTTCGATGCATTCATATTTTTTATGCAGTGTCAGATTAAAAAAACAAACAAACAAACAAACAAACAAAAAACTACCACTCAGGTCCATAAAGGACAAAGCATCAGTTCTGATCATAATGACCAAACATTCATTCATTGTCAGAATTTTAACCCTTTAAACGGCAGTTTCTTTACATAATGCAAAAATCTTCAAAGCTCAGTAACCTTGTTTGTCTCGTATGCATGGGGTGGGATTTGTCATTTTCAGTACAATATCATTTCTTTCGTTATAAAATTTTCAGTACACACAAAAAAAACATAACTCTGATATCCATACAACACACACACACACACACACACAAAATTATGGCATCATTTATTCAGTTGGTCTGCAGCGCTCTATAAAAAAAGCAGAATTAGAAAAAAGGAAAAGCATGGATTTTCCCCGGAGGCTAAACCTGAGAAAATAGTACACATTTCAGAATTTAAAAAAAAAAAATTTAAATAAAAATTCAATGTTTTGAAACCTTATTAACGAAATAAAAGCCTATTAACACAGAATGCATGATTTTATGCTTAAACATCACAGGGATTAAATATTGCAGTTTGAATGGAGACATTTTCGTCCTTAAGGTTCTGAGAGTAACTATTTTGTCTACTTAGTTTAAAATAGATTTATGAAAGCAAATGAGGGTGAAATATTAAAACGCCCATAAAAACACACACCTTTTTGCAAAATTTATGCAATTTTCATTAACACAGACAAAATGATTTTTTTTTTTTTTTAATTTGAAAAAGACAAAAATGTCGATAAGGATGCACAAGGGTTAAACAAATGATACAAAAATATTCAACTTGTTCATTTATTAATTGAGGAAAATTATCAAATATTACATATCTGTCAGTGGCAAAAGTATGTGAACCTTTACTTTCAGTATCTGGTTTGATCCCGTTGTGCAGCAATAACTACAACTAAACATTTCCGGTAACTGTTGATCAGTCCTGCACATCGGCTTGGAGGAATTTTAGCCCGTTCCTCGGTACAGAACAGCTTCAACTCTGGGATGTTGGTGGGTTTCCTCACATGAACTGCTTGCTTCAGGACCTTCCACAACATTTCTATTGGATTAAGGTCAGGACATTGACTTGGCCATTCCAAAACATTAACTTTATTCTTCTTTAACCATTCTTCGGTAGAACGACTTGTGTGTTTAGGGTCGTTGTCTTGTGTGAAAATCTGATGATGTTTTAGGTCATATTTATGTAGCTATACAGAAAATTTCAAGCACCACTGTATGCAAATGGATACAAATACAGAACACATATACAAGTATGAGGTGCAATGGAGAAATGACAGCATCCTTAGTAACTGTCTCGTTTAAATTATGCTACTAGTTTATTTATATTTTGTGAAAAAGAACCAACTAAATTTGGTAGTAAATAAAGCAGGCAGGTACAAATAAATAGAACAATTACACAAGTGGGGTTTAAAGAATAGTCCCGCTTTCTCTAGTTGAGACCAATTATGACCTCTAATGATGTAGTTGAGGTTAAGGAACTGTCAGAGCCACAATTCACACACCATGCTGAATATATATATATATAAAATTATATTATAATTGCACTTGAAGGCACCAATGATAAAATGATCAACGTCACATTGTGCTTGAATTCCAGTTCAGAACCTTCTTATGTCATAATAGTTGAGAGCAGAGAAAATCTTGATGATATGTTCACTAGACCCATTCATAGTCTTTATGAAGACACCAAAAGTTATCAGCCATTACTGCTTACATTGTGTTAATTGAAGCATGAAAAAATGCTTGCGCAGACTCTGATCTTTCTTTCGTGGGTATTCACAGTAATACAGTGATGAACTTGTACTAATTTATTCAACTGAGCATCATCAACAGCACTTAAATACTGAAAACTCACAGAATATACATTATACATCAATCTCAACTTGGATATTATCCACAATTCTGTCATTTACAGGGAGTTCATCAAAAAAAAAAGCTTGACTGAGTGGTCTACAAAACTTTTTTAGACACTGAATGTCGTTGTATTTCGCACGTGACACTGGAAGACGCTCCGTGTTCTTTGGTTTCTCAGTCTGTTGAGGATACTCATCCATGTTGTTTGATCTAGTACTGAAGTTTGCTGAGAGCAGTTACTAATGAGATATGTTGGAGAAATTTGACAGTAAGTTAACAATGAAATTCACTCAGCTGGGCGTCCGCCATTACACAAAGCCTATTGGCTGATTTCGGTCATGTGACTGGACTGATCATTTTCTCACAGTAGGCTATGGACTCATCTTTTTCAATAGCATGGCTTTATTTTAAATGGAAAATTCTGTGACACTGATCTTTCTCTCATCCATCATTCTTCAATGCTCAGTCAACAGCCATGGATGCACAACACTACAAATACAGTTTTGTGACTCTGATCATTTTTTTCATTGTGGTCTTCATTTCTTTTTCCTTTTTTAGAGCATCCACCACCATTTTGAGTGTTTCCACACAGCGTCCGTAGAGGTCAGGTGGTACAAGTCAGAGCTCTCAGAAAATTCCTAGTTTACAGGTTGTAATTACGACTTCTACGAGGACGTGAATGCTTTCGGGGTCGGAATCTCATAATTACGGTAATTACGACAAGGCTACACGCAGCTACAGATACAGATATGGATATTTGGAGCAATAAACAGATGCAGATACAGATACAGATAGTGTCAGATACACCTCTAGAACAAACATAAGTCAATGTAGATTTAGTTAACAAGCAAATAAAAAAAACAACAACAACAACCAATGAATCAATGAACCCTTTCATTCTTAAATTATTTAGAAACAAATCTAGATCCTTTAGATTGTTTTTTTAAATTATTATTATTTAATGATGTAAAATTTCATGGACAGCTAATCTTGGACATGTTGAAATAGCTTGATATTTGTATGAAAATGGTGAAATGAAGAATCAAAATGCCTAAATTGTTAACAAACCTTTCAAACTTGTGAAAATTGTGTTGTTTAATCACTTAAAAGAGTCATCGAACTTTACTAAGCAGCACATTGAACGTGTCAAAATCCCCATCACTACATAAAAAAATATATATATATATAAAACGTTGCATTAAAAAGATGCATTTTAAAGTGAATTATAATATTCCTGTATATTCAATATAATGTGTCCATTCCGACTAAAAAGTCATTGTTTCACAATGTTTCTATGAAATTTAAACCACCAAAGGATTGTATTTTTATAAAGATTTTATAAAGTACATAGGACCTCCACGTGTATGCATATTGTGGATCAAAGATATTACATTAAAAAGAGATTCAAATAAGAGGAAATCAAGAAAATATTTCATTTTCATTACCAAATTCTGGTAACAAACTTAGAATTTAACAAACAACAACAACAACAAAAAAAACATGGTTTAGAACTGCTGCATGATGCCACGGATTTCAGAGGTTAATGTTTTCAGTGGTAAAGCTAGTTTTTAAAAGTTAAAGCGTTCATTAGATCTGGAACCACACTCGATTTTGTGTAGAACGTTTGGACAGATACCAGAGACCGAGCATGGCAGATGTTCTATGTTAAATTAATATACAGTTCTCAAGTGATTTACATATGATATTTTCTTTAAAAAGCAGCCATGAGTGTGTACAGTGTGTATGAAAGGGTTTAATTAGTTACTGTTAACATTACTTATGGTATATTAATGTTAAAGTTTGTAGTTTGCTAACGTTCATGTTAGTTAGTGAAGGCTTTATCTAAAGTGCCTGTGTCATGTGACTCTTTTTCTGAGATCATTCCAAAGTCCCTCAGTGGTAAAATAACAAGTCTCAACTTCCCATGTGTAGAAAGAGACTGCAGTGCAGTTCGAACTGGAAACATCTTTCAAAAGACATTCATTTCCTGTTGGCAAAATGTTGGAAATGAACTCAGAGACATGATGAGGCAGGATTTACTGCCTTCTGCTTCCCCGTGTGCTGCAGTGAGGCCCCACTAAATTTACATTTCATCTAAATATTATTCAATGTGTGACATTTTAACATAGCAATATTAGTATAACCTTACATGCATTACAGCAAAGGCGAGTATAAATTCTGCTATATGTAATACAGTACAGCGTATGGTTCTAATAAAACACTTCCACGAAGGGTGTGTGAAGGCTTGTAATTATGTTAAGTGTTCGGGCTGCCTCACCTTCACCATGTTCCATTCGGGGCCCCAGGGTACCACAGGGATCTCATTTCTTTAGCTAATTGATTATATTAATTAAATATATAAAAGTATACAGATTACCTGGTAACTAAAGCCAGAGAGTGTCCTGAGGTCATAAAACACACATGTACACCACACACACACACACACACACACACACACACACACACACACACACACACACACACACACACATCCCCCAAGCTTGAACATATTGAAGATTACCAGGCTACAGACCCTTGTAAACAAGAAGGATAGAAAACATTTGTTCTTGCTGGACTTTGTTTTTGTTTAGACAAAAGCCCGATCTGGAGTGTCCATAAGCTTTTAAAGCTCCTCGGAGATGTTTGCATTCCTGTGTTGGTTGGCATATTCTTCACTCGAGTCCCCGTCTTGTGTTTTCTCTAGTGAAAACCTCCTACACTAAACGACTATGCCTCAGCTCACTTATAGTGTACTTGCAGACACACTAATGATCGATGCACTTAAAGTGTGCTAAAACAGAACTATTTGTGTGCCTAGTAAACATTAATTGCACAAACGTAATAAGAAATTGGTATGCTATAAATATACTACAGATTTTACCATAGACTTCCTGGCTGGCCATTGTCCTCTGAGCGCTCTCATCAACAAAGCATTTCCACCAACACAACTGCAGCTCACTGGATGTTTTGTTTTTTGTTTTTTGTACCATTCGGCAAAATCCAAAGACGGTTAAGTGTGAAAGCAGGAGTGGAACCCAATGTGGTCTTCTGCTCTTGTATCCCATCCACCTTAAGGTTCGATGTTTTGTGCATGCCGAGATAATTTTCTGCTCGCCACGGTTATAAAGAGTAATCATGTGAGTTACTATATCCTTCCTGGCAGCTTGAACCAATCTGCCCATTTTCCTCTGACCTCTCTTATCAACAAGATGTTTCCACCAACAGAACTGACACTCACTCAATGGTTCTGGTTTTTGCACCATTCTGTCAAGAGACTGTTGTGTGTGAAAATCCCAGGAGATCAGCAGTTTCTGAAATACTCAAACTAACAGCCATGGAAACAGTCACCGAGATGACATTTTTCTCCAGTGTTACAGTTACATTTATACAGCGCTTTTCTAGAAACTCTAAGCGCTATACATAGTATGTGGAGAGGGGGGATTTCCTCAACCGACACTAGTGTGTAGCATCTACCCGGATGATACGATGACAGCCATAGTGCGCCAGAACGCCCACCACACACCAGCTATTAGTGGAGAGGAGAGAGTGATGTAGCCAATTCAGAGATGGATATTATTAGGGGGCCGTGATAGAGAAGGGCCAATGGGGGACTTTCGCCAGGACACCGGGGTCATACCCCTACTCTTTTACGAGAAGTGTCCTGGGATTTTTAATGACCATATTGTGCAGATTTAAAGTAGAGTGAAATTAAAATATATTTTTGAAATATTACAATTGCAGTGCTATTCCACTTCAAGACTCCAATATGTACTATGAGTAGGTCTGCAGTGTTCTTTAAAGAATGTATTACCCAGTTTAAAAGGTTGGGGTTTTTTTTTTTTTGTATATATTCCTGTGTGAATTTGATGTAGATATCCACTGAGTTGATGTGTGGCAACTTCCACCTCCTGCTCTTTCACTGTGACCCAAATGTCAAATGCATTTGAACCAATGGCTAGGTCTTGTTCTCTAGAATGCTTTCCCTCAAGCTTCTCTGTGTATTGTTTGACTTTGACGGATGACGCCAGTGGACAATGGATGCAGCCACTGTTTTTGTCAATAAAACTATCCTGGCTTGCGTTTAGCTACAGGTCATCTGTTTGCGGTTTCCATTGAGAGACTGTGCTGATTAATTAATTGGACATCAGGAGATATTTAGTTATATATATGTCACAGCTTATACTTCTGACAATTGGCTGTAGAAGGTCTCACTTTTCGGTATCTCACAGTATCAATGGCTTGCCTGAGCTAAAGATCTTCTGAAATGAGCTAGTGTTCTTTTTGAATCCTGTAAACATGGGAGAACATGCACAGAAACTCCGTGCAGACAGTAATCTGAGAGGACCCTGGAGCAGTATTACCCACTGCACCACCGTGATACCTCAAAAGTTTGTATGATGTGCTTGGTTGGCATAGGACATGCCTTTCGGTTTGGACACCTGCCATTTGGTGCTGTCTAGACAAGACCGTTTGCCATCTTTTCCTTTTCTAAGTTCTTCCACTGCTCTTTTGGGGTTGCTGGTTTATCTTTCACCTTCAGACACAATAACACTCTTGCCGCATTAATGCTCATGACATTATACTGTAGGTAAGAATCACCCCCATACATTTAAATGCTACTTTCTCAGATGAACTCCTCAGATAAGCAGCAAAATGTCTTCGAGATTAAGTCCAGTCACCTTGAACAATGGATAAACTTTAGACGATGACATCAAGCACTAACCCTCACAGTGAGATTATCGCCAGAGAAAATGTTATCCCGCTTATAAAAGCAGTATCACGCTTATGACAAGCGCTTGTCAGAAAGCCATTGTATGTCAGTGCTCTATCTTTGGTGTATAAGGCAGCTGTTCATGTTCAGTGCATGCATATATCAATGTGCTGTCCAAATGTACACTTTTTATAGCTCATGTCATCTGCTAGGGTCTATGTAGATGACGTTTGCTCGCATTTTCGCAATGACAGCCAATAACCTGTTTTTGGCTGAAGTCATTTTTTTAAAAGCCTAAATGATTTGCTCAAAAACATTTGCTATTAACTCATATGAACTCTTCATACTCATCATTTGCAAATGATGTACGAGTACAACGGGCAGATTTTTATTCTGAGGTAACTCCAAGTTCATACAGGGACAAGCTCTCAAAATACCAACCTCTCCATATCATTAAACAAATGCATCCCCCACCCCCGACATAGAAACAGCATCATGGAGTGGTCGAAAAAGCTTGATCAGCATTACATTGATGGTCACTAATCTTCTGAAGGTCAGTGAATTGGTAAGTCTGTCATCAGCCAGCCTGATGCTTCTGATAGAGCGCATCCTAATTCTTCTCTTTCCGTGTCTGTCTCCGCCAGATCTCACCTCATCCCTAAGGCTTAGGTAATGATGAAGGCTTCATGATGTCCATGACGCACACGAATAGATACTCACTTGACCCTTTGAAGGTCTTGGCATTCTAGCCAGAAGGCCGATGTCTGTTCTGGGGCTTGTAAAAGTCACCTAAATGACCTGAATCTTATCATATGATCTTTATGCTAGACGGGCTCCCCTTCGCTCCCACTGCTCTGCCTTCCATCTTGTTCAGACCTGATGTGAATTCTTTTTGCCACTTTTCTTCTACTCTTAGAACCATTGTTCCTTGGACACAGATTAAGATTACGCTGGACTAATTAGGATTTTCAGTGAGAGAGTTTTCATTTCTGGGATTATGTCCTCTGAGGGCATGTGATAATGGGGGGAGAAATATATTATCTTATCTAACACATTAGATATGAGTACATTTAAGTTATCCATGTAGGTGCCTCTTGGAGGGATAGATACCACTACTGTGAGGCATGCATTTCCATTACATTATGTTTGCAAAACATAATCCAAAGCAATGTACATTTAATTTATGATACAGTCCAAGAAATTAAGAGTTAAAGGCCTGCTTTGGCGTAACAGTGGCTCTCGGTCAGTCCTGAGCAATCTCGACCACCAAGCAGTTATTGTAGTCTTAATCTAATGTTGACAGAAACTTGTGATGACACACATGACCAGATCATATGATTCTTTGAATGAAGGACCATATCATAAAATTGGACAGAGTTGAGCATAAACCAAGATAGGACCTATTGCTCTTTAGAATTACTACAAACTTATTAAATATGATAATGTCTTTATTGATCACGTATACATATGTACAATTAAATTCTTTTCTATACATACCCCAGCATGTCAGGAAGCTGGGGTTAGAGCACAGGGTCAGCCATGAAACAGCACCCCCTGGAGCAGAGAGAGTTAAGGGCCTTGCTCAAGGGCCCAACAGCAACAGCTTTGCAGTGCTGGGGTTTGAACCCCCGACCTTCCGATCAGTAACCCACAGCCTTAACCGCCAAGCCACCACTACCCCATTAAATATAACTTAAATAATACCTTAATAAATAGAAATCAGGATAATCAGATCCCATGGCTGTTTTATTAGTTCACATAACTACAGCAACAACAAGTTTGTAAAATGAACATTGTTTTTGTTGTATGTTTTTTTTTTTTTTTTTTTTTAAAAACTTTTACAGCATCATAGCATTAATCAGAGGTGTGGTGGCATAGCAGGTAGCTTTACCACCTCACAACTCCCCAAGAAGAACCCGGGGCTGGAGTTATTGTCTGAAAGGAAATGTTGATGATACTTATAACGATATTGCAACATGGCACGATGGACATTTTAAGCAACTTTTGAAAGAAATCCTACACAATAAATATACCAAACAACTTGGAAAGGATGATTATTGCTAATGGTTAGCAAAATACGCCTTTAACTTCATTTTTTTAAGTGCTTTTACAAATAAAAGAGAAAAAGTTTTCTCATAAATCATCTTACGGTCAGAATTCATACACCTTTAACCGTGAGTAAAGCATTATTTCAAATCCGTGCTTGTCTTGGTATCCTTGTGAGGACATTACATGATTATTAATGCAGTAAATTAGTGTTTTTCTACACCTAAACCTAAACATAACCTTGATTGGTAATCAAAAAGCAAAATCCTAAAACTCTTTCAGTTTAATTAATTAATTTTTTTTTTTAAATCTGCCAAATTTCCCTACAAGTTTAAAACGGTCATATATTGTTTGTTATCTTTCTGGAGTCATTTGGTCACTTCAGTCATCTCGTGCAGGACAATTTGTTCTTACATTACAGATATTTTATGTTTATATTTAAAGACTACTATAAACATATAGTAGACTTTTTTGCAAGCAAGTGTGAACAGGCTGAAGAGATGGCATGGAGGGAGGATTAAAGATTAAATGCAATCACAAGGACAGCATCTGGACATGTACATACACACACACACACACACACACACGCACACACACACAGGCAATGTTTTTTATCCTAATCTCTGTCTGGGTGTGTCGCTGTGTCGAACACTTTCATAGCAACGAGGGCCAAAAACAGGACATGACACTGACCTTATAGGGCCTCAGACACAAAACAGATTCTGTAATGATGTTTCCGCATGTGCACCCACTCATGCATACACACACACATCAATAGTCGTCTGAATCAATTCTGAACTGCTCACATTTCCTAAATGCGACTGACACCGAACTTTGTTTACACTGACAGCAGTTAGTTTTGCATGGGGACACTTGTCCATTGAGACAGTGAACCCTCAACCTAACCCCTTTTCTCTCACATGGATCAGCCCTTGAGTTCTCACACTCACAGAGGCCAATTGTTTGCAATGTTCTCGCACACACACACACATACACACACAAATACGCAAAAGTAGGTTTGTGGTGTCAGTGATGTCAGCCCGGGAAGCGTTCACAAACATCGCACCAGTCATCAAAAGGCACCGGGAAACAGAAGGGCTTCTGTGTTATTACGAGAGAGAGAGAGAGAGAGAGAGAGAGAGAGATGAGGAGCAAGTGCGTGACAGAAGCGGGGCTTTACAGCTTTCATGCAGCCAGTTTGTATCTACCATCCATTTGATGTGGTATAGAACCACACCTGTTAAAGCAGCCCTGAATCCAAACCTGTGATTTAAATGGTTAAGTCCTCCAGGGTGGAAACTTCCAGTTATATGGATTAGTGCATGGGTCAAATTTGTTATCACAGCATTAAATAAAGTGCTTGTACTTGTTCTACTGTAGGCGATCTAGCTAACTTAGCTCAGATCAACCTTTACTGTTATGCTATATTTCGACAGCTACAATTATATAAATCTTTGAGCTTTGAGAATAGCAGAATGCAAATCAAGCATTAGTACAGAACACAATCTTGGATGTTATGCTTACTCAGCAAACAAAATCAGAAATGAATACTGAAATTCAGCTCCCATCTACCACTTAGCTAGCTATCTAGCTAACCTAGCTAATGTTATCACCATGGTTTTTGGGAAATGAAGGCATTTCCAAATTGCATAGTCATTCAGATTCCTTACAGTTTAAATCCTGGGGAAAATGTTGATGTTCCCTGGTCATTTTTTGTAGAATTTTACAAGCATAAAAGACTAATGATTACTTTATGTGCTAGTTTATTAGTTCAGAGATATATCATCAGAGACATTTTTAATGTTTGGACATTTTTTAAGTTAAGGAATACTCACAGAAACAGATTAGTGATATCTCTTTCTGTACACAAGCATCTCAGTTTTTGCATACAAAAGCACCACAAATACCAATAAACCAACCAATACAATCTGTGTATCCCTTGTGTGTGTGTGTGTGTGTGTGTGTGTGTGTGTGCGTGTGTGTGTGTGGCGACAAAAGAGTAACTTGGCTGGGTAAATAAAGTCCAAGGTGATGTCATGCTCTTCAGGTGTGTGTTAGCCTGAGCTCATTGTTGGAAGGGTTTGCCCAATGGTTAGCATTACAACCACTTCTATATACGGAGGTTACTCCAGTATTTGCATAGTGCCACCAATCCCAGGAGCTCTCATGACTATATAGATAGCGAGAGAATAATAAAATAGAGAACAGCGGCTCCATGGCCTATCTGTTAGCGTTTATGGGCGTAGTTTTTAAGAGCATAGGTATAATAATGTACTTTTCCCCAGGGTAGCAAAAGGATAAAAGCCATGGGGATTTTTCAGCTGAATTAAGTCAATACTAAGTCAACAGTGAGTTACAAGCATAATATTTAAGTCACCCCATTGGTTTAAAACTCCTAAACTGTTAAATAATCTTTTTTGTAAGTGTATTTTTTTAATGCTCAAGTTTTTATAATTCACAACCTAGTGATATTTCTATACATTTACCCTCATGAAAAATCTATGGATATACATGATAGCCAAAATTCGCCGGTTAATTCCAAATAGTTTCATGCTAACATATTTATTAGCATAACATCATAGTTTTTAATACTAACATATTTGCCAAAAATAGACACAAGTTACATTTCAGTATGTCAGTCTTGCATCTTCATATTCTTAATGATTTGCTTCACATTAGCCAAACCTGTCAAAATACTGTATATGAAGTAAGAATTAACCTATCATTTGTTACAGGTACATATATACATAGGTGAGATTTCAGTATCAGGCATAACCTAGCATGCGTTTTCTGTGGAAATTGGTTTCGTGCGCTACCTCATCCTCTAATAATTTGTAAATCCAGCAGGATTAATTCAAACCCACTGAGCTTATTATGTAACATTACGAGCTCGCACGCGATGCTCTCTGAATCATTGTTTTAAACTGAACCCTTGTAGAAATCTATTTTAAATAGAATAGATTCGACTGTGTTATCAAATCTGACCCAAACTCTAATATCATTAGAATCAGCCATGCTGTTAAGAGAAGTTAACCATTTAAAATATCACACTTGGAGTTCTTATTTAACTGTTTTCCTTCATGTGTAGAGCTGAGACTTTAAAGGTCATCCAGGTCATTTTAAGCATCTATTGGTAATAAATCAGGATGATTAGACTTTTGTTGCATCCCAATTCACCTACTTATACTATGCACTAAAAATATGTACTCTTTTTGTGAAGAAAGTGTGTAGTAAAGAGTTCTGGGACATACTGTGCTTTCAAGACCTCCTGGGAAGTTTGTATTTATGAGTTGGGAACTCGTAATTATGACGTCAGCTGCGTTCTAGTCATTTTGGTCAGAGCACAATGGCAGTGTACCTTCTCTTAATTAACTACAAAAAATATAGTAAGGTTTTTTTTTTTTTTAATTCTACTTCTAGAAAATGAAGAACAATTAATGCACCTTAGGTGTGTTTTTAATCAATTTATGAAGCCACTGTAAACTTTATCATTACATATTTTATTGTAAGTATACAATGCTACAATGATACAAACCTGCACAAAATAATGTATTTTGTGCAGGTTATATTTCAATAATATGCCAAACACATAATAACTGAAATGATGAATAAACAGGTTTGATTCCCACCGTGGCCCTGTGTGTGTGGAGTTTGCATGTTTTCCCCGTGCTGCGGGGGTTTCCTCCGGGTACTCTGGTTTCCTCCCCCAGTCCAAAGATATGCATGGTAGGCTGATTGGCATGTCCAAAGTGTCCGTAGTGTATGAATGGGTGTGTGAGTGTGTATGTGAGTGTGCCCTGCGATGGATTGGCACCCTGTCCAGGGTGTACCCCGCCTTGTGCCCCATGCTCCCTGGGATAGGCTCCAGGTTTCCCCGTGACCCTGAAGGAAGGATAAGTGGTATAGACGATGGATGGATGGATGGATGGATGAATAAACATTCAATTTCAACAAATTCACCATCATCTACAGACACTGCATCCATTGATTCAGCCATGTTTTCTGACTGACACGTCCCCAATTCGGAAACTCTGAGCTCAGAGAAAATCTGGAGTTTCTCATTCGTAATTACAACTTTGTGGTGGCGTTCATCGGCGTTCAACTCGTAAATACGATCTTTCCGACATGACCGGAATGCACCAATACTAACACGTCATGTAACGGTAGAGAACGTTGTTGCCTAGCTACGCACAATGTCACCATAAACAAACTCCTCGGTGCATTTTTCATTCATTATTCCTTATAGATTTTATACTATATAATTTAGTTTACCATTCCCTTTATATTTCCACATTTCACTTACACCTCTCTAAAATGCCTCAAAAGGCAAAACCATCACAAAACTCCTCTTCAATCGCGCAAGGAGTTGTGGGCAATATTAGCTAGAAAAGTGTCCATGGATCCAGACTTTGAAAATCTACCGGAAATAGTAGACCATCCGGTTACCTTTGGGATACTCATTTCAACATACTACGATTTGGAACACACTAATTCTCATCTTGGATACTATTTAGGATGGATAGTAGGTGAAATGGAACGCAGCATTTGACTGCTATACTACTAGTAACTACTTCCAGTTTTATTGTTGTATATTTGTTTGGGATAGGGTTTGGACCAATAGTTCACTAACCAAAAGCTGTTGGTGGTTATTGATGGTTTGTAGCTATTAGTTAAAGGGTATTTCTTGTATATTTTCCATGCACTGTATATATTGTGTAAAATACTTGTTTGTGTAGATTCGGTTGCTGGTTGTGGTTTGGGAGTTTCCCATTGTTTTTGATGAGGCTTTGTAATGGCTGCCCGGCCCAGCTCCTGGAGCTCTACCTTCCTGCAGAGTTTAATTTCAGCTGTAATCCAACACACCTGATCCATAAAATCAAGGCCTTCAGGACTACATTAAACAAAAATCAGATCCAGGGAGTTTTGAAGCTAAACTTTACACCATGGCACATCTCCAGGAATGGAATTGGGCATGCCTTGGTTATATGATTATCACGATGAGGAACACCTAAAGCCACAACAGAAACATGAGCTCTCTCTCTCTCTCTCTCTCTCTCTCTGTCTCTGTGTGTGTGTGTGTGTGTGTGTGTGTGCGTGCGTGCATGCATAAAGAATTGAATTCTCAATCTATTTGCTTTTAAGCGCTTAGAGCAAGGCATGAAGAATGAAAAAGCTGTGAAATAAATGGAAGTGAAATAGAGAAAAAGAAAGCTAGGATGATTTTAACTCTCAGAGACCTGGACTACATTATGGTTTGCACATCTTTAAAGAAGTACCAAATGATTATAAGTTGATTAAAAATAACATGAAGTAACATTTTTAAAAAATTTCATGTTCCTTGTATGAATTCACTACAAAAGCAGCACCACTATGTGTCTGTGTGTGAAAAATATATATTTTTTAAAATCCTACGATCGTAATCACTCTAATGTGGCATGATGGTGTAGTGGGTAGTGTTGCTGCCTCACTGCCCCCAGGGTCTCTGGCTTGATCCTGAGCTCAGGTTACTGCCTGTGTGCAGTTTTACAAGTTCTCCTGCATCTGTGTGGGTTTCTCCACGCTCTCCGGTTTCCTCCCACCTCCTAAAAACCTGCTGATAGGTGAATTGGCTATGCTAAATTGCCTCTAGATATGAACGATTGTGTGCATGATGTTTTGTGATTGACTGGCTTCCCATCAAGGCCGTATTCCCGTCTCACACAAAGTGTTCCTGGGATCTACCGCAGCCCTGTCCAAGACGAAGCGCTTACTGAAGAATGGATGCAAATTAATATTAGCAGTCTACACTGTTTACACAAAATTAAAGAAATGGCAGTCCCTTGGAGGAAAGCCATTAGACTTGGAAAGACAAGTATTAATTAGGGGTCATAACATGTTTGCTGAAGTTCTAGATGTATAAATAAAATGAACACATCCTGATCCTTTTCTCATAATCATTCATTATCATGATTATCAAGGTTCACTGTGATAAAATAGTGTTATTACAGTTCAGCTGATGAAGTAGCCTCGGGCCATTACGGAACAAATGAGGGAAAAACTGTTCAATTCCAAAGTGGAAAACCTGTTATTAATCCAGAGAGACTGCAGCACAACAGCACATCGCTGATACATGAGCTCATAGGGCAGAATGTGTACATGAAGACTGGCATGTGTTGAAGGGCACGTTATCACTTCTTTGTTTTTTTTGTTTTTTTAACTTGTAGGTGAAAAGTTGAGCTCGTGTACAGGTGAAAGTCTGGTCTGCGTAAGCATCTGAGTCATAAACACCAAAGATGCATCATCAGCTACAGATAAGAAACGGCATTTGAGCGTTCTCTCCTATTAAACTGCTCTTATCACACTGCTGGAGTTATGCACACACACATATACACCCTGAAGTGCGCTTAATGATGCACGTACACAATCTGACTCACTGAAATTATGCTTTCAATATGGCAGACTGAAATATTTGCCGTCTCAGAAGTAAAGAAAAAAAAAATCAGCAGGCACTAACTACAGTTGTTATTATTTTACGAATACATAATGGATACAGTGTATAATAATATGCAGACAGTATTTATATATTTGTGAGTTACGGTTCAGGTCGTAACTTTAAGTACGCCTTGCAGAGTCTGCAAAATGTTAATAATTTATAAAATAATAATAAGAAGAAGAGGGATTATAAAAATTACATTTGGTTTATTTATTTCATATAGGCCACAAAACACAATAATAACTGAATTTACACAAATTACCAGCTCAAAAGTTTACATACGCTCGATTGTTAATACTATGTGTCGTTACCTGGATGATCCACGACTGTGTTTATGTTTTGTGAGAGTTCTTCGTGAGTCCCTTGTTTGTCCTGAGCAGTTAAACTGCCCACTGTTCTTCCGAAAAATCCTCCAGGTCCTGCACATTCTTTACTTTTCCAGCATCTTCTGCATATTTGACCCCTTTCCAGCAGCGACTATATGACGTTCAGAACCATCTTTTCACACTGAGGACGACTGAGGGACTCGTACACGACTATTACATAAGGTGCAAACATTCACTGATGCTCAAGAAGGCAACACGATACATTAAGGGGCGTGTAAACTTCTAAACAGGATGTTTGGTATATAATTATTATTTTGTCTTTTGGAAAACATGTTGCTTATCTTATGTAGCTTCTTGACGGGCAGTACTAAATGATCTTTAAACAAAATGTCCTGGATATACAGTGCGACTACATCTTCTCTATTTGAAAGTGAAAACCTGTATTGCTCTATTACTGCGTCTCACACGTATAGTTTACTTCAATAATCTTATTGTGTGACCTTATTTGCTATATGTGACAAGAGTATTTGTTTGAACAGAATCCACTATAAATTTAGTAGTAAGAGCACCGATAAGACCCACACACATGTTTCTGTTCCTACTGATTTGTCATAAAACAGGGGCTACTATTCCCTAATGTGACCCAGCTGTGCGTGAGTTGTCACAGCAATCCAGACTGCCAGGAGCCTGAAACGAGTTGGACTTAATTAATATCCAGAACTGTCTGCCCTGAACCTCAACCCTGCTCCTCCAATCCCTCTCGCTCCCGCTGTTTATTCTCTCTGCACAGCTGAATAACGAACGTGAGAATGAGTAGAGGAGGTCTTAATGTTTAAATTAGGCAGCGAGCTCAAAAACCTTTCACGCCCCTGCTGTGAAAACACATTCTTGTGTTAACCGATATGTGTAAGTGCAGCAAAATGCTGCAGCTCAAATCCAACCATAACCGCAACCTTAAACATTAAGTGAAAAGGAAATCATTTAGCTCTTTTACAAGTTTTTGAATGAAACCTACAATTTGCATGTTAAAAAAAAAGAAAAAAAAAGAAAAAGTTTTTTCGTCATGCAATCCAACAGCGTGTTCTCACAACATCAGAATGTTCAGGTTGTCCTGTCTGAACAATGAGAAATTCAGAGATGGGAGCCTTGTTATTATATTGTCACGATGGGAAGGAAAGTAAAGTACATCCAGCATGTTTCATGGTTTAGTGGATATGATGAGATTGTGCTGCTTGGGTTGCATTCAGAGTTGAGTTAAGTGCATGCAGTGAGGATAAATGCCGCATTCGATTTTCCTCGATAGATACTTGTACATACAGCACAACTTGTTTAAAGGTAAGAAGTGCTACTTTGCGTTCGCCTCACACCTCCAGGGTCGGGGGTTGGATTCCCACCGTGGCCCTGTGTGTGCGGAGTGTGCATGTTCTCCCCGTGCTGCAGGGGTTTCCTCCGGGTTCTCCGGTTTCCTCCCCCAGTCCAAAGACATGCATGGTAGGCTGATTGGCGTGTCTAAAATGTCCGTAGTGTATGAATGGGTGTGTGAGTGTGTATGTGATTGTGTGCCCTGCGATGGATCGGCACCCTGTCCAGGGTGTACCCCGCCTTGTGCCTGATGCTCCCTGGGATAGGCTCCAGGTTTCCCCGTGACCCTGAAGTGAAGGCTAAGCGGTATAGAAGATGGATGGATGGATGGAAGGGCTACTTTGTTTCCTGTTGATTCTATGAGCAGCCATCACTTGCTGAACTCATGATTGACAAGAGTTTCCAAGTAGGAATTCCGAGTTGAACTGGAACTGAGTTGAGTTTTACGGAATTCAGCATCAGTAGAGAAATTGTGCACTTGGGTATTCAGACATCAGATGTAACCCTGGACTTTAGCTTTATTGAGAAGTTGTATGTGAATTACTCACACATGGTGTAGTTTGTATAAAACAGAGCCATGTCTCACTTATTAACATTTTCATTAAGTCATTAAGCGCCATTTCCTTTTTCCAACAGCTCTAGCGAGGAGCAGTGTTAAGTCCTGTGCTGCTCTCTGGCAGTTTTATGTAACAACAATATGTCAAATTGAAATATACTTCATACTTCAGGATGTAAATACAGTCGGAAAACTATAGAATGAGACCAGGATTAAATATGCCACTATGTATTATCCCTTTTTTTCCCCATGGAGTACCACGTAGGACAAACCAAATTATTTATTTATAGATAAAGTTATGAGTGACACTTAAAGTGAGCTGTAAGCATAGCAGATGAGTGCTTGGTCAGCTTATCCTTCAGTTATCATGTTATTAATGTAATGAAGGTTAGGACAGACGTGAGTGCAGATAAGAGTTTATTCAGCGAGAGACAGGCAGACAAATCCAAAACAGGAGACAATAGCGAGGTCAAGAAACAGGCAATGGGTCAGGCGATTGGCAAATATGAATAAACTGGGCAAGACTAGAATCAAGAATGAGAAACAAGGTCAAAGAACATGAAACTAAATGAGGAACAGGGTACTAACACTTGGTATGGCGATAACACTCAATACTTCGTAAAACCGTTGTGTTTAAGCAGTCTCTTTATACAGTAGTTGTGAGTGCTGTGAATTGGATGCAGGTGTGCATGATTAGACTGAATGTGTGTTCTGGGAATTGCAGTCCATGGCGGCCATGTTTGTAGGCCGCAGTGCAGGATGGGAAAAGTAGTCACTGGTTTGCTCTGATATGACATCAGTCCTTTGTTGTGTTATATTTACAGGAGAGCGCAATGAATTAACAGAAACATTGGCATTATTTTATTCATTCGACTGATTAAAATAGTGTGATTTGAAAATAGCTTATATCCAGCACATGCATTACAATTTCATTACCTTGATTTAGTTGCTGCATTCAGTTATATTTAATAGAACTGAATTGAATTGAATTGAATCTGACATTTCAGCATATAATAGGATGTGCTGGATCTTTAATAAGCTGCAAGTCAAATTGTTCAATTAAACCGAATTCGCTTCATTATTGTGATATTTCTTTACTGTTGTAAACTTTTATGCTACATATTACATTTGACTGTAAAGGGAAACACGCTGTCCTTGTTCGTTCAGTTATACCCATGTAAATATGGATGTCACAGTTGTTTGCTGGCACTGTATAAGGTCACTTGTTATTATATTTGTTTCTTTGTGGGTGTATTTTATTGATACCGCCTTCTGCTGCGTGTCTCAGACTACTGAAGATTACAGAATAAGACTAGCCTCTTACGAATCAGAGATTATGATATCATAGATGATCATGTCTGGAGCTGCTGTTCAACACACACACACACACACACACACACACACAAGGACCTAAAACATTAAAGTTTCATATTACCATGCATTGGATAAATTAATTCCGTTTAACACTCTTCCTTGGGTTGCATGGTCAAAACCGCAAAATATTTACATTTAAAAAGATGAAAATGTATTTCTCATATTTTAGATTAGTCTTATGTCAACCAAAGTGACAAGAGATCCGTGAATGAATGAGGCATAGTAACCCGCTGGCCTACATTTATTCCATAATATGCGGAGTTCAAATGTCCATATGCTGCTCCGCTCAGACACACACACACAGACACACACACAGACACACACACACAGAATTGGGCACTGCAGACAGACTGACCCTCAGCTCGAGGTGCTATAAGGTTTCGCCCTGATCAAAGCAGACTAAACTCAGACAACCCCTCTCAAGGAGCAGACAGACAAATCAGTCGAATGGGGGATGATGCCCCCAGGGTAACATATCCTCCTGTCCTAATTTTTTTATTTATTTATTTTTACTGACCAAATGTTAGTGCCAAACCTAATTTCAGCCTATTTAATTAGTGCCTGTGCTCTGGCTACATTTTCCATTAGATTTGGATAACTGCATTTCCTTTTGTGAACATTTTGTGAGCTAATAATGTCCGGCCTTGGATAGCAGTGATCTATTTATTAAGCTTTTCGTATATGAGCCACATTAAACACAGACCTCTTCGAAACTATTGGAACGGCAAGGCCAATTCATTTGTTTGTGCTATACACAAAAGGCATTTGGGTTTGAGATCTAAAAAAAAAACAAAAAAAAAACTTAGAACCTACAAATTGGGTGATCTGATCAAGAATGGTGCATATATACATACTGTACAAATCCCAAGCTGAATAAAAAGCTGAAATTCTAAACTCTCTTCTCAGATTCAACTTTTGATATCAAGCCCAAATGTCTTTAGTCTACAGCAAAAACATATCAATTGGCCTTCTTGTTCCAATAGTTTTGAAGGGGACTGTCGTACAAAATTATATATATATATATATATATATATATATATATATATATATATATATATATATATAGAAAAATTAGCTATCTGGTTAGGTGATTTGTCTAGCTGACATTTTAGCTTCTACTGTATACTATTAAGAGCATCAGCAAACTTATAAAAGTTATACGATATAAAAGTTTCCGCCCTTCTTGATTTTCTGAATTTTTCCATATTTGGCACAATGAATGGTCTCAAAATGTTTGACATTGAAAATATAAGTAAACATTTTTTTTAAACATATATTTGTTAATGATCTAACCTGTTTAAGGAACAACGTCCACCAGCACTCATGTCACCCAGGTGAAAAAGTATTCGCCATCAATCAAACAATTTATCAAATGTACTTCATAAGTCGATTCAGCTATTTGAACACAATCAGGCTTGATTCTGTTGAACTGAATCTGAACTAAGTTTACAGTTCAGGCTGAACCATATTTGCCTCATATAAACATTATTTGTACATTTCTATAAACTGACTAGTTTCTGATGTGTCATCTGTATTCCAACCACCACTAACATATTTAGCGTCATGTTTTGGAGCCGTTCGATAACCATTTTCAAAGGCAATGATTAGAAATGATTTGAAGTATAAATTATACATTGTGTAAATAATGTAACCATTTAGTTTACGACTGATTGTTCTTCCTTGCCCAGTTAGTGAGGCAGTATACCCTTTTACAGTATTTGTCTGACTCCATGATTGGGTTGCCATTTCTGTATTATTTGTATTACATTTATAAATGTATATGTATAGCAATGGTAAAATCCATGTAAGTATAGATAAAATATCTTTCATAACAACCTATGTGCATGTTTTACATGAATAATTACAAATATATATATATATATATATATATATATATATATATATATATATATATATATATATATATATTCTTTTTTATGAATAAAAGGAAGCTACTTTTGCTATCATCCTGCTACTTAAAAACTACACATTCATAGACATAAACACACAGACAGACACACGCCACTCACATCCAATCCAGTCTAGTGATCCAAACCCGTCCTATCCATAAATACACTATGACCCAGACATGGCTGCTTCCCAAATGACACAACACACTAACGCATACTTACACACACATGCAACCCAAATTACCACAGCCTGGCTGTACCAAGGCTGTACCAAGGCACAGTTCACACTACATGCACTCATGCCAAAATACAAGCTCATCGAATTGCTTTTTCAGTCTGGATTTAATTCCTGCATAGTCCCAGCTTGCATACTGAACAGCTAAATGCTTGCACCACACAAACACACACATACACACACACACACACACACACACACACACACACAGCAGTCCTAGAAACAGGTCTTGCTCTCACTGAACTATATGGAACGAAAATGTCTGTTTGTGTTCATGCATTATTTATTGGTCTGGATGACCCGAGTATGATGTTCAGTGCATGTGAGGGTGTGATCAATATGAGAAGTCACTGGGTCACTGGGTCAGCTCTGTTCAGAAACCAGCAAGTACCTGCTGTCTGGATGATTCAGTCGGGAATGGGTGGGGGGGGGGGAGAAAATTATAGATTGGAACCACACAGCTGTCGAGTAATGAGAGAGCTCATTACTTCGCTACATGCAGTGAACAAACAGCAGGGGAGAAAAAGAGGGGGAGGGAGATGGGGGGATGGAGGTAACTGGATTCCCAGTACCAAATGATGTCAAATTTGTTTGAGCCTAGAAGCAGAGGAGAAACAAGCTTTATGTGCTGTGTGTGTGTAAAGGAAAGAGAGAGAGAGAGAGAGAGAGAGAGAGAGAGCTTTCTGTTCTTAAGGTTTATAATTTATGTGTGGTGTGTTGATTGCAAGTGAGGAAGAGAGTGAGTAGATTGAATGGACACTTTTAATCGCAAGAGGTGAAACACGAAAGAGGAAGTAAAATGAAATAAGAAAGTGACGTAATGTGTGTGTGTGTGTGTGTGTGTGTGTGTGTGTGAGAGAGAGAGAGAGAGAGAGAGAGAGAGAGAGAGAGAGAGAAAGCGCACCCTTCATACATCTCTGGGCCTCACAGTCTAACCACACATGGGAAGACTGTAATTAGGCTTTTCCCAGAATAGAGAGAGAGAGACAGAACGGGATAAACGGGGGAATACGAAGGAAAAAAGCATGGCATGTCAACTACATGTACAGCAACAGGACACGAAAACATGAAACATGATCAACTACACATACAACCTGATGTAAAACAGTTTTTAATCCCTCCTTAATCCCAGGGTATGACAGTGTTGAAGTAATAATTCCTCATGAAAGGACCGAGCAGTGCATACTGTTGTAAATACATTAACGAAGAACAATTTAAATTTAAATAAATCTCTTTGATTAACTTCTTAATGAATAACTTCCCCTGGCACGTATACATATTTGAGCATCATTTCAGTTGCTTTCAAGGACGACTTGCTTGTTGTGTGTACATCATAAATAAGAAAATATTCTTTTAATGTAGCTTACATAATGCGATCATTATTAAATTTAGGTGACCTCAAGAAAGTTTCCAGTGTTTGCAGTCTCAGACTTTTTAAAGAATACATTGTGACTAATATAAAAAAATTACATAAACCAAATGCATAATATTTTGTACGTCATAAATGACGTACAAAATATTATTTATTTGGGTTATTTTCTGTATTAATGGTTAGGAAACTACTTGTTAGTGGTTAGCACCTTGGCCTCACACCTTCGGGGTTGGGGGTACAAATCCCGCCTCCGACCTGCCCTGTATGTGCATGTTCTCCCCGTGCTTTGAGGGTTTCCTCCAGGTACTCCGGTTTCCTCCAAGGATATGCATTGTAGGCTGACTGGCATTTCCAAACTGTCCATAGTGTGGGAATTGGTGTATGAATGTGTGTGATTTTACCCTGTGATGGGTTGGCACCCCATCCAGGGTGTCTCCTGCCTTATGCCCCTAGTTCTCTAGGATAGGCTCTAGGGTCACTGCAACCCTGTGGAAACAACGCGTCTTTGGACTGGGGGAGGAAACCGGAGTACCCGGAGGAAACCCTCGAAGTATGGGGAGAACATGCAAGGTAGAGGTGGGTATTCGAGTCCCAACACCACTAAGCCACACCCCCTCTCCCCCCCAATATATTAAAGAATGGCATGTTGTATTTTTAACCCTTTGTAGTTAAAATTTTTGTAGTTAGTTGTGCTAAAGTCAAAATCCACATCCTTTTGTTGCCTGTAAACCCACAAAATAACCCATTCAGACTGAACATATCTGAAATGACTGCTCAGGTTGCGATGAATTTATTAAAAACAATCAAAACTGTACTGCTAGTTGTATTACAGCATTGATTTTTGAAAAAAAAAAAAGAAAACTCACACCAATGCATAATTCACACTGTTGCACCAAACATGTACAAAAAGAATAATGAACGTCCTGCCATTAACTACCGAGCAATATTCATTAGAACAAATTGAACCTCGCAGCATGCACAAATACTGCTACACAACTGACACTCAAGTCGAAGACAACCTTGCATGAGCAATAGTTTCGATCTTACTTCTAAACCTGTAATTGCTCCCTCATTTCCTTTGTGTGTGCGCGTGTGCTAGCATAGCTGCGGTATGGACGTGTAGACATGCTAATCCTTTCTAACCTTAATAAGCGTTATTCACCCTCAAGCAAAAGGTCATTCTGTGTGCCTTTCTGTAATCCACCAAATTACACACACTGCACTCTTGACCTCATGTACACGTATGCACACACTACTTCTAACTGTGTAAAAGGCAAAGAGTGAGCTTGCCTGCTTCCAATCTTTGAGTTTGAGCTTTGACCTGTGGGTAATATGAAGCTAATCTGTGAATGACCTTGACAAAGAGGACCTCAGGCAACAAGGGACCAGTAACATATTTGTTTGATTTGATTTGATTTATTAGACAAAAAAGTAGTGAAATACACTCATTTGTGAAGGATACCCCAATAAAGTTAAAAACTTGTTTCCATTGCAGTCCTTGATGTAAAGAACAAACTTCGCTCTTAGTAACAGGTTACTTTGGCATTGCTTACTAAAATGCGACAGTACAAAAAAAAAGTTTCCACATTTGCAAAATTTACAATACAAATTCAGCACTAAAACAACTTACCTAATAACCAACTTCTGACTAAAACTAACCATATTTGAAATCCTTTTAATATCCAGAGGCAACTTAGTCCACACGTGAGCCCCTGAGTATTCGAAAGACCTACGACCATAAATAGTTTTAAAACAATATAACGTAAGATCCATGAGACTTTGTCTAGTATTATAAAAATGTCTTTCATGAAATATGTATTTATTTTATTAATTATTAGTTTACAATATGCTTTCTATAGGTAACCAGTCAAGATGTCTAAAATGGGATACATCAACATGTGTACAACTCCTAAAACCTAAAACCAACCGTATCAATTTATTTTGAGATTTCTGTAACTTATCCAACCATACAAGAGACAGATCAGACATCCATGAAATGCATGCGTACTCAAAATGACATGGCTCTAGACATGATGCAAGTCATTTTCAATTGCGTTTACCCACAAATCTGGCAAGACCATTAACCTTAAGTTTTCATAGCCATACTAGCACCATTTACATCATTGTCAAGGACACATCCAAGATAATTAACAGTAGTTCTTGATATTACACAATCCCCTACCTTGATAGACATGTTAGGAAGCTTATTCAGTTTACATTTAGACCCAAATAATATGGATTCCGTTTTACCTAAATGCAATAAGAGTGTATTTTCAGGGAGCCAGTCTCTTACCGTACATAGCTCCTCACCTAATATCACTTCTTTTTTGCTGACATCCTTGTCTGAAACTAGTAAAGCAGAGTTATGTATAGGAGGAATAAAAGGGGGCCTAAGACACTTCCCTGAGGAACGCCATTAGTTATAATAGTTTCCTCAGAGAAAATCCCATCAATTTCTACCATTTGAATTTCTACCCTTTCCCAGTTGAATAAGAAAAATTAAAGAAAAATAAAATAAAATAAAATGACAAAGTGTCAAAAACATGACACTTAATTTATCTAACAGTATTGAATGCTTTACAGTGTCAAAAGCTTTTTGGAGATCCACGAGTACCATTCCACACATTTTACCTCAATCAATCTGCTTCCTTATAAAATCTGTTAAATAAAGTAAAGAAGTATCAGTCGAATAAGATCTTCTAAAACCTGATTGAAAATCATAAATGAAATCATTCTCACATACATACTGATACATCTTTTGTATACAATCTTTTCTAAAAAAAAAAAAAAATTTGAAGCCACACTAAGACCGGAGACTGGACAGTAATTTCCAGGATCATATCTATTTCCTTTCTTGTAGGATGGAATGCCCTTAGCTATCTTCATGTCAGATGGGGCGATACCCTTTTCTAAAGAAAGATTCACAATAAATGTAACAGTTGGAGCTATAATATCTGCAGCATCTCTTAAAAACCCAGCTGGAATTCCATCAAGCCCAGTTGACTTAGACACCTGAAGATCTTTTTTAACATAATAGAAATTTAATCTACTGTCACTTTAGTAAAAACGAAAATCTCTTGACAAAATCAATTCCATGCATTCCTTTAGACAAAGGCAGCTTATCCACTACAGAGTAAAATCCCTAGTGTTGAATTAGCACCCAGAGTGTTCATTTATGTCCAGTGGACTTATATAAACACTGTAGGGTGAAAAATCAACACTCTGGGTGTTAAATCAACACTGGATTTTGCTTTTGATAAAAAAAAATAATAAATTATTAAATTTATTAAGAACTCTATTTTAATCAAATTCTATCTCCCCATCTATATCTAATCCTATTTTTGATACAGTAAACTTTGATTTATCAATTGATAGAAATCTGTTCAGCACCTTCCACAAAGATTTAGGATCTTCCTTATTTACTTGAATTTGTTCCTTTATAAAAGTTTTTTTTGCCTCCTTTATAGACTTCTGACCTAAATTTCTAAGTGCTTTAAATTCTTCCTAATTCTCTGGTTTCTTAGTTCTCCTATGAGTCAAAAGAGCCTTATCGCTGCTTTTTAATAATTCTATTATTTCCTGATTCATCCAAGGACTCGAACTTTGCTTCACTCTCACCTGTCTAAGGGGGACAATTCCATCCAATACTTTAAAGAAAGAAAACTTTCAAATGTGTCCAAGCATCATCAACTATTGAGGTATTACAAATGTCATTCCATTTAACTCTCTTAAGCTGATCTTTAAGTACTCCGATGCTATATATTTTTTTAACGATCTAGACCATACTGTTTTATAATTGCAAAATTTTAAGTTACTACATTTCCAGAAGATAATACAGTGATCAATAATGCCATACGCATGGTGGCTTAGTGGTTAGCATGTTTGCCTCACACCTCCAGGGTTGGGGGTTTGATTCCTGCTGTGGCCTTGTGTGCGGAGTTTGCATGTTTTCCCCGTGCTGCAGGGGTTCCTCCCCCAGGAATGGAGGAGGCTGATTGGCATGTCCAAAGTGTCCGTAGTGTGTGTATGTGATTGTGCCCGATACTCCCTGGGATAGGCTCCAGGTTTCCCCGTGACCCTGAAAAGGATAAGTGGTATAGAAGATGGATGGATAATGTCATATTCTATTATTCCTTTCTGAAAAATATACTTTACACCACCAGACACCAGAATGAGATCTATGGTACTTTCCCCGCCTTCCCAATCTCCAGTAGATTTGTTTATAATTTAGTTAAAATGAAATAACTTACATAGTGACTGCAAAGCATTATAATTATCCCCTATTCTTTTACGTGTATCCGTATTAAAATCCCCCATAATAATACATTCTTTAGTCAGAGCATTATAATTATTTAAAACAAACTCAAGTCCCTTGTAAAAATCTTTTTGACTTGGTGGATGATAACAAACTCCAAACAGTATTGGCTTAGTCGCAGGTATTAACAAGTCCACGAACGATAACTCATGGTCAACATTAATATCTAACACATTAAAATTAATGTCTGATCTAATAAAGATACAAACACTCCCTCCTTGTCTGTTGCAATCCTTCCTAATTACGTTATAATTTTCAACACTAATTTCATTCTCACTTCGTGATGAATCTGTTTCTGTTAAGCAAAAAAATCCCCACTTTACAATTCTTAAGTAACCACCTTAATTCAACAATCTTTGGTATATAAAGAAACTCATTACATTTAAATGCACAAAATGTAAAACTTTTACATTATCATAGTCTTCAAACAAATCGTCCGAACCACCTAATGCTGAACAAGTCTCTCCAACCGCTGAGCCCTGACAGCTCAAGAACAAGAACAAGTCTCTCCAACCGCTGACAGTCCTCAACACGCTCCCGAACCACGACACCTTCTCCACACGGCTCCCCGGATAGTCGGCCATACTAAACTCCCCTCTCCAAACTGGACCCCGTAGCCAGCACCCATCCCAATCACACCATCATCCGGGCAAAAGTAAGGTATGTTAGTAGACATACTGGTAAAATCTGGCTCCACATCTCTACTTGACGCTTGTACCTGCACAACAGCAATAGTTCATTCAGCCAAAACTCAACCTTTGTTCAAGCCAGGACAAACTGCCCCATTAGGACCTGGATATATTTTTTCTAGTCTTACCTTGCTTTTCAGTTCACTTCATGTCTTGTATTTAATAATGTTATTGTTTCAGGTGTACGACAAAAAGAGGAGGAAAAACCAGATAATCAGGATGAAGGAAAACAGCACTGATGAACTGTTGAGAGGCAAACTGGCTTCAGAATTAAAACAAGTCCAGTCATCTCTCCCTTGTTAGTCTGTAAATCTGTAAGTCTTGAGGGCAGTGGTGGCTTTGCAGATTACGGTTCTCTGCTAGCGAATATAAGGTTGTAAATTGAAATTCTAGAAAAGCCAAGGGTGACAGTAATAATGACAAAGCCTTAAACAAGATTAAGTTGACAGGCTATCACACTTGACTTATGCTATAGGCTACTATCTAGTAATTTTTTTTTCAGAAAAACTCCATAACAGGAAGTTGAGAGTCGACAGCATACAGTCATCCAGCACACAGTCTAGCAGGACATTTTGAGCAGTTTTAGACATACCTTTGTTCAACTGTGTTTGACACAGCAGGTGTGTTTCCTGTCAAAGTGACAGAGTAGAACTAATATCATTTACCAGAAGTGTCAGGTTTCAGCAAAAAATTTCCAGTCTAACTACATCTTAAAACACTTGACAAAAGACCTGAAACTAGTCCAAGGATTTTGGGCATTGCGAAAGGGGAGGAAACATTTTTCTTCTTTTTTCAGCTTTTGCATGGGGAAACAAGGACTCTGTGGTGCACACACATTTATTTCTAAGGTATGGACACGTCATAATCCCCTGTCTCGCTCACAATTTTTGCAGTATATCTTACAATCGAAATGGTTCTGTACATCATAGACACACTGTGTACACTTACACTTCAGTCCCTCGAGGAGCTTGCGATATTGCAATTGCAAAAAATGAACGCAAAATCAAGCAAACTCCACCATATTTGGAGGAGCTTGCAGTTTTTCAAAATTACGGCAGATTTTCCACAGGTTTGGGCCAAGACGCGTGATGTGACGTCATCACAACACGCATTAAGTCCTCTTCAATTCACGTGCGTCAAACATGAGTACAGCTAAAAGGTCTCATTTACCAACAAACATCACTGTGAAAGAGCGTGCAAAACAATTTCGCGCAATTGTAGTTTCGCCAATACAAGCCAATAAAAAAAAAAAGAGCAAAAAACTCGCAGCAGACTCAAGCATTTTTGGCCGCAAATATCACAAAATACCTCTGTGAAATCCTGTACAGAAAATGTTCATAGAGTGAGCATAGGGCAGCATGAGTCCTGCCCCCTTTGGGCCTCTATTAACGCTTGTTGCAGTTCCCATTTTTACCACTAGGTGCAATAATAACTCTATGGCGCTAAATGAGTGTGCTTCCCCACAATTGCACAAGGTCTAGAAAGGTGGGAAAATCAATGTCGAATTAAAATAGCAGCAGCAATTTTTAAAAGCATTGGTCACTCAAAAGAAGCCATTAGTCTTTCAGTGGAATATAAAATCTATGGAGATGAGGTGAATGAGGACATTTGCCCTACCTGTCCCCTATGGACAAGCCACCACTGGCTTTAAGCCTTTAACTATATGCCTGTGTTTTTTGTTTTTTTTTTCTCACTTCAAGGTTGCTGTAGATAAAAGCATCTGCAAAATGAATCAATTTGAATGGAAATAAATTTGAATGTTGAGAAGTATATAAAGGTAAGAGATAGAGGAAAGGCATATGTATGCAGCATAGGGGGGAAAAAAGAGAATTTAAAAAATGTAGGGGGAAAGATGAAAAGAGAAGGAGAAAAGAGTACAGGAAAATGATTATTATTATTGGGGAAAAAAAGAGGCTATTATGCTCCAAAGGTAGAGCTCGGTGGTTGGGCTTCAAACATAAAAAGGTAAGTGCTTTTGACTCTATATACACTCTTGGAAATGGGTACTAAACTGTACCGTTCTTTGGTGTTTGCATTGGTACCCCCAAGCACACACCTTTTGAACCTTTATTATATATCTTTTATGTAGAAAGGTACATATACAGTAGTATACATTCACAGCTTCACTCTAAAAGGTAAATACAGTCCAATTATGTATCTTAAATCTTTTTTAAAGGTACATTATACCTGTGTTTCCAGGTCAAAGATGCATACTAAAGGTACAAAAGAAAAGGGTAGAGTACACCCTTTGTACAGTTTAGCCCTTTTTCCCCCTTCTGAGCATAGCTTGATTTACAATTACATTTATAGAATCTATCCAAAGCAACTCCATCACAAACTCTTCATGCTAGTACAAAGAGTAAGATCAAGATAATAATAAAATATCTGTGTTCATTTAAACGCTTGGTGAAGAGGTAGCGCGAGGTTTTGAGTCTTCATTTATACTCTGAATAAACATACAGGGAGGCTTATGACAAAATAACAAAATACCTTAATCATATTTGCCAGCTATTATGAGACTTTCAGTAGGCGCCAAATGTGATTAAGGTATTTTGTCACACTTTGTGAAATGTCTAAGTAGGGATTTGTCTAATGATTTAATGATTCAAGATTCAATTCTTTATTTGTGTTGAAAATGGTCGTGTTGAGCCTGTTGAGATGTCTGAGACCGTGCTAGGGAACACGAGGATCAGCTAGAATTAAACTAATCGCCTAACCTTTTATCACTGTTTACAGTATTATCTCATTATTCTCTTGATACTACATTTAAATGGCTTTTTTTTTTTTTCTTTCTTTTTTTTTTTTTTTACCTGTAAGCATTGTTAC
Organism: Ictalurus furcatus; assembly: GCF_023375685.1. NCBI lineage: Eukaryota > Metazoa > Chordata > Actinopteri > Siluriformes > Ictaluridae > Ictalurus > Ictalurus furcatus. The sequence goes on along the minus strand of NC_071255.1, from coordinate 9,044,632 downwards.
TGGGAAGAATTTGGGCACAAATAAGCTTACGTAACGTGAATTTTGTGTCGTCATAGATCGCAGCTGGTACACAGTGCCATCCATGTGACCTTTTATTTAGTTAATAATATCACGCATGTTGAATATTGTGACATTTCACCGATTCGGTAAATCATTATCTAAGTGATTACGGACTCGACGGAGAACAGAAGAAGGCATGTTATTGACTTAACATAATCAAGAAAACACATGTTGCTTTATACAGTTATATATTCTGTTATGTCATGTTCTTATATGTGATCTTTTCTCCTACGTGTATTGCATACGCACAGCTCACATGCAGTATGTTGTGGTCCTTTCTGGAGTGATCATGACTATGTCCCACTCCCTCTGAAGTCTACACCCTCTGCCCTCCCTATTTAGTAGGGGTTGAACAGAAAGGCCATTGAGAGTGCACGTAAACATCATTATCAAAGTCAGAGCTGGTGTTTTGATGTTGCACAATCGATGACACTTATGTAAACAAGGACAAGTACCATTATTCAATAATGAAGACAAACTAAGTAACAAATACCTCCCCATGGTGCCGCCAGGTTCATTTTTACGGGCCTGAATCTGAGCAAATACAAATGCACAAGCTACAGGCGGTTTTCTAATGTAACAATAAAAACAGTTTATTGATTTACTTTAGCTATTTAATTTCTCTTCGTTCTCACTCACTGATTTCCTGTAGCTGCTTTATCCTGGTCAGTGGAACCCGGAGTCTATCCTGTGAACACTGGATGTGAGGTGGGAATAAACCCCCTGGATGAGATGTCAGTCCATTGCAGGGCAGCATGCACACATATACACACAGCATGGTTTTGAGATGTGGGAGGAAACAAAAGAAGTTGGAAGAAAAGCACACAGACATGAGGAAAACATACTCAGAATCAGAAACAAAAAGAACTTGATGGGGGACACGATGGCTGAGTGGTTAGCATGTTTTCCTCACACCTCCGGGGTTGAGGGTTTGAATCCTGCCTCCATCCTGTGTACACTGAGAGTTTGCATGTTCTCCCCAGGTTTCCTCAGGGGTTTCCTCCAAGTACTCCGGTTTCCTTCCCCAGTCCAAAGACATGTGTTGTAGGCTGATTGGCATTTCTAGATTATCTGTAGTGTGTACGTGTGTGTGATTTTGCCCTTCAATGGATTGGCATCCTGTCCAGGGTGTCCCCTACCTTGTGCCCCAAGTCCCCTAGGATAGTCTCCAGGCTCCCTGTTAGGCAGTATGGCGGATAAATGGATAGGTAAGCTTTCCAACTGCTACAGCTAATCTGTAGGTCTGTTCATAGTATTTACACTGCCACTGGTCAATAATGACCAATTATATGGCTTCTTTAAAGTAAACACACTTCATCACAAGCGCTAAGCAGGTTTGCTACCTGTAGCAGAGCATTACCGGGTGCTATCGAGGCCTTAGAATACAGTCATGGTACTCATAAAACAATAACATAACCGGAATTGCTGTTCAATACAGTTCCACATTCTCTGAACATTTTCTGAATATTCGTCTTTACCGCTTTGCCTTTAGTGAGTACATATTTTATCCTGCTCCACTATTCCACCGCTCGGTGTAATAATTCATCTTAATGGACTCAAGCAATGCATTATCAAGTGCCAGAATGCAGCCCAGAGAACATTAGCAACCATAGCAACACTTTGAACATTATTTCTGCCAACTCAAACTGCTTAAAGTCTCCCTGAATGTATAATCTTAAACCATTAACAATAATCTGTGCAGAAAAGTGCTTTGCTTAATGTTTTCCCCCCTTTTCCCCTGAAACAATAATACTAATAACACAGCGCTACAGCTTTACCTTCATAAAGAAAAATCCAGGATTTTTGATGAATATACAATTGGCTAACAACCCCCTATGCCCAATAGCTAGACAGCTAGTTAACTGCTAGTAAACAAGCTTAGCCTCAGGGAGACATAAATGAGTCTTGATTCGCATTGTCATTTTCTCAGTGATTTTACTTAATAGTAGCCAAACATGTCCACGGGTGGAAAAAGTACAAAGAAACTGTACTTAAGTAAAAGTCTGGCTAGTGTGTCAAAACCTTATTCAATTAAGAGTAGGAGGAAAAATTTAAAAGTCAGAAAATATCTGGGTGGGTATCTCAAATTTAAGGGGAAAAGGTAAAGAAAAAAGTAAAGGTTTTTAACTGATGAAAAGAGCTGACCACATCTTCATCATGACTGACCCTGCATGACTAGCTAGCTCACTAAGCAATCGTTCATGAGGAAAATATTCTGCTCAGACAAACCTGGAATTTGGCTTGCTGGTTAGTTAATGTTTAATAACCCATTTGGAATGAATCCTAAAGTACATTGACAATGAAAACAAAACTTAAATAGCTAGCGAATTTGAAAAGCTATTCAATTACAGCATTAACTAGCTAATACGACAAAGGTTAACTTAACTCTTTACTGTGTGGTGTTAATTAATTTTTCTCCAATTTTTTGATTGGCAATTATAAAAAAAGAAAATTTGTCCTTTAGTCTTGGCATAACAACAACAACAACAAAAAAAGCCATGTCAGATGACTAGGAATTGCTGTGTACGCTTCTTTTTCTGCATCACATGGCAGGATGAAGGACATCATCGGAAGGCTCTCAAAATGTGATAAATTTTTCAATATTTAAGCGAAAATACTTAAAGATAAAAATTCAAACACTATCTGAGATAAGTTAACATATTTTTTGTCATTTAAACAAGTTTATATACTTTGCGTATTTTGTTAAATGGTAAAATGTAATTGTTGCCATATGGCAACAACATGCGATAATGGAGCCGTGGTATGTTTTCATGAATTGAAACAGGCCTACATCGCAAAAATAATAGTATATTTACATTTTTTTCACGTTCAAAGTAAGAAAAACTGCAGTAATTTCAAACATTTTGCAATAGCACCTTATGTTCTAACTTTTTATGTTTCAAGGGAAAAAAAATTAAGAATTCAGGAGAAAGAATTTTAAAAAAATAAATAAATACTTCACCCAAAACATGTTTGGATCTAATTTTTCTTATGTATTTTGAGTGAGTAAATCCATCCACATACTTTTTTACAGCTGCAATTCCTTTCCAGAAGAGCATGTAAAAACTTTTAAATGCTTACTAGGTTTAAAAAAAAAAAGGAAAGAAAGAAAGAAAGAAAGAAAAAAAAGAAAACCCTGCAACTTATAGTCTGGTACAATGCACTAATTGGAATTGTAATCTAATGCATTTTGTGTTATTTTTCACTATATGATACTTTCCACCATTGCACATTGTTAAGCCCTCCTCCCCACCCTGACCTCCTTTGAACTTTGTTTTCATTGCAAGTAATAAAAATCCATTTAAAATAAACATTTTTATGTAAATGTACTTAAAGTCAAGCAGTAGAGAGTTCTGCTTCTTTAACTTTAATGGCAATTTTTTTATTCTTTTTTTTTTTTTTTTATGCAGGCAAATGAGACACCTCGTCCATTATGACTAGAAAATTCCAGGGAAAGATAACATCTTACTAAACAAAACAAAACAAAAAAAAAATTCGCATGCCATTCAGACTTGTGTGAGAAAACAAATATTCAATTTCAAGAATACTTAATAAAGTACAGTCTTTTAAAGCACACTAACAACGTACAATTACTCAAATATTTTCCGCCTCTGAACATGTCCCAATACAAAGCGAAGACAGCTTAGGTGACTTGATAACATCTAGTAAACAACTATAAAAGAACATAGCTAGAAAGAATAGAAAGATTGAAAGAATGAAATGCAAGTATTAGTATAGTAAGGTTTTTATAGCCTAAAAGAAAGCCAATTTTACTACATTGTAATAGAATTTCTTCCTGTAGCAGATTGCATATATGCTGTTAAATATGCACAGACTATATCATGGTTGGGTGGGTGTATGTGATTTCAGTTTTCACTCAGATGCTCGGATAGCAGCTCTGCTTCCTGCTGCTTATTAATTTCATGTAGTCACCTGTAAAATGGGAAGTTATCAGAAAATAATATCCTACAGTAATATTGAACTATATTAACATTGTAAGTTTTAATGAAACAGTGTGTGTGTGTGTGTGTGTGTGTGTGTGTTGGAAAACCAGAGGGAGAGCCCTTGATGCTCTTGAGTCAGTGTGAGACATCAAGTTCTTGTTAATTATGTTGTGCTTATGCAACATTTCACACACTCATCATCGCCAATAGCACAGGCTGTCCCGATCAGTCACGCACAAATCAACACAACACAGCATGACCAACAAATAACAAAATAACACATGATCGGGACTGACACACGACGAAATCGTACAATACAACAGCGTAGAGGCTGTCATACACGCAGACGGATAAACACTGATCCAAGGACAGCAGAAACAAATGCGTGACCCTCCAACAGCACTTCCAAGAAACCCACCTTATTCACGAGACAGAAACGCAACACAATTGTACAGCTGAACGAGACACACACACACACACACACACAGGAAGAGGAGAGCAGAGAGAGAAGGAGGTGAAGAGGTGAAAGAGAGTGGGATGGCAGAGGAAGAGAGAAAGGAAAGACTGTGACCTGACCGCATTGTGGTCATGGCCTGGTCATTAAGACACACACACACACACACATACTAAGTGGTAAACGTGCTCTGCAGGAAACCTACACAACCACTTAAACACCATGTACTTCTGTACTTACATACAAATAGACACACAGATCACTGGTTATGGTGAAAGAAACAAGTGTGTGTGTGTGTGTGTGTGTGTGTGTATGAAACTATTAAGCAATCCATATCCCATCTGAACAGCTAAACCAACATTATTTGTAAAAAGCTTTATATGAAATTTGGAGCGGTCTTTTACATTTAATTTAACTCGGTCTTTCTTGTTTATTTTATTGCCAGAACTTGTATGCAATGTATCATTTGGAATACATTATTTATTTAAAAGAAACATATGGGCCTGTCCACAAAAAAAAAAAAAGTTGCATTTGTGATGTCACAGCAAACCAGTGACTTCATTTCCCATCCTGCACTGCGGCCTACAAACATGACCGCCATCGACTGCAATTCCCAGAACTCTCACATTCATTCTAATCATGCACACCTGCATCCAATTCACAGCACTCACAACCACAGTATAAAGAGACTGCTTGAACACAATGACCTTGCGAAGTATTGAGTGTTATCACCGTACCAAATGTTTGTACCCTGTTCCGTTTTGATTCATGTTCATTGATCTTGCTTCTTGTTCCTCGTTCTCAATTCTTGCCTTGCCGAGTTTATGCCTGTTTGTTGTTCGCCTGATTCATTGCCTGTTTTCGATCACACTATTGTCTTCTGATTTGGATTTGGATTTGTCTGCCTGTCTCTCATTATTAAAAGCTCTTATCTGCACTCGTGTCCGTCCTAACCTTCATTACGTGGAATGCGTGACAGCGTTACATAGTCCAGTGGTTTTCAAAGCGGCGGCCGCGGCAGGGGGCCGCGGCAGGGGGCCGCGGCAGGGGGCGCCCAGGGTACCTCAACAATTTGGTGTGCCCATCCCTCCTACTAGTATGTTTTCTCTTTCTCACTCTCAGACAGCCACACACTCACACAATCAATTCCTAATGTAATGTAATGTAAAGATGTAAGATGTAATTATTAATAAAAAAAAAAAAAAGGGATACATATTCAGAAGTCTGTATTTTTAATGTGTTTTAAAGACATCTTGCAAAAGGGGGGCCTCGGTCAAATGTTAATGCCATTTGGGGGGCCTTGCCCTGGAAAAGTTTGGGAACCTCTGGCATAGTCTATTTCTCACTCGATGTAAATATTATTTATATTACGGTTAGTTCTAAGTCGAAACAGTTGTTCTTGTGGCAATAAAAAAGTGGGTTTCTGTGCTTAAACCGTGGTGCTTGAAAGTTTGTGAACCTTTTAGAATGTTCTACATTTCCGCATAAATATGGCCTAAAACATCATTAGACTTTCACACAAGTTCTAAAAGTAGGGAAAGAGAACCCAATTAAACAAATGAGACAAAAGTATTATACTTGGTCGTTTATTTATTGAGGAAAATGATCCAATATTACATATTTGTGAGTGGTAGACGTTTGTGAACCTTTACTTTCAGTATCTGGTGTGACCCCCTTGTGCAGCAATAACCGCAACTAAACGTTTCCCGTAACTGTTGATCAGTCCTGCACATCGGCTTGGAGGAATTTTAGCCCGTTCCTCGGTACAGAACAGCTTCAACTCTGGGATGTTGGTGGATTTCCTCACATGAACTGTTTGCTTCAGGACCTTCCACAACATTTCTATTGGATTAAGGTCAGGACTTTGACTTGGCCATTCCAAAACATTAACTTTATTCTTCTTTAACCATTCTTTGGTAGAAAGACTTGTGTGCTTAAGGTTGTTGTCTTGACCCACTTTCTCTTAATGTTCAGTTCCCGGACAGATGTTCTAACATTTTCCTTTACAATTTGCTGGTATAATTCAGAATTCATTGCTCTGTCCTGGCCCAGATGCAGGCCCAAACCATGATACTACCACCTGCAAATGAACTGCTTATCCTAGAGGTTTATATACTTTTGTGTATGTATATTGGATCATTTTCCTCAATAAATAAATGACCAAGTATAATATTTTTGTCTCATTTGTTTAATTGGGTTCTCTTTGTCTACTTTTAGGACTTGTATGAAAATCTGATGACGTTGTCGATCATATTTATGCAGAAATATGCAAAAACAATTCACAAACTTTCAAGCACCACTGTATTAAGCTTACACTAAGCTGACACCAAAGCTTTTATTTGATATGTATTTTTAAAGAGTGTCTTAAAGACTGTACAATAATTCGGGAGATTGTGAGTTCAGATCCTGATTATTCCACCGCCATGTGCGCTCTTGGAGGAAGGGATTGCATACGCTGTCTAACCTGTCACTCACAGAGAGACTAACCAATCGTGGGTGTGAGTGAGCACATGTATGTGCAAGAGGGTAGATAGCACTTTCCCCAGAGTGTGTTACTCTGCCCTGTGACACAGCATGAGTAGCAGTTAGAAAAGCTCCAACTCATCCATTTCACATATTTACAAACAATGACGTGCAGTAACTTTATGACCAAGGTTTAACAGAACCACTGAATGTATATGGTGCGTGGAGTTTGCATGTTCTCCCCGGGCTGCGGGGGTTTCCTCCGGGTACTCCGGTTTCCTCCCCAGTCCAAAGTCATGCGTTGTAGGCTGACTGGCATTCCCAAATTGTCTGTAGTGTGTGAATGTGTGTGTGATTGAGCCCTGTGATGGATTGGTACGCCATCCAGAGTGTCCCCCACCTTGTGCCCCGAGTTCCCTGGGATAGGTTCCAGGTTCCCTGCAAACCTGTGTAGGATAGGTGGTATGGAAAATGGATGGATGGATGAATTTATGTGTGGATATAGGGACTTTCAAAAATTATGTCATGGACATTTCCTACGTCAGTTAGCATTAAAATATCGTCTGATTCTTTCTGGCAAGGCTGAAGGAATAGATTTTACAATTACCAAATACTACACATTGTATGCATGCATGGGACAAAACATGTACCCAGAAGTAAAAATAAAATATGTGAAAAAACAAATTATAACAAGTGTCTGACGTTAGCCCTTGTTGGAAGGCTATTTTATAAACCCTGACATGGCTCATACAAGTTCAAGCTCAAGTTCAAGTGGCTTTATTGTCATTTCAACCATGTACAGCTGGTAGAGTACACGGTGAAACGAAAGAACGATGCGAGTGTGTGTCGTGTGCATTTACAGGTCACGTTCTTGTGTTCTCGTGTTACATGCTTGATGGAATGTGTGTATATCTGTGTCACATGTGTTCATGAACATGGCAGTGAAACACACTTGGATGTAAATGTAGCGTGGAAGCTTCGTAGGGTTCAGCAGTAGGTCATGACCACTAAGTCATGTGAAGCCAAAATAAAACCCAATCCTCATAATCCTAAACTCACACAGCCATGCTGGCATAGTTACAAACAAAACCACCATTTCTGAACATTACTGTATAGGATTAGCATCGTTCAGTTTACATAATTTATACTGATATCATTTAATTAAACGAGTAAAACGCTTAAAAGGTTTGAGAAATGACATTTCATGTAATATTGGAGCCAATCACTAAGCTAGCTAATCGCGCGCTAACTAATAATATGTAGACCAAATCAGAATCAGACCAATCAGAAGCAGTAAATATGAATGTAACAGGCTGATTTTTTTTGGGGGGGGGGACGGGGGGACACAAAAACATCTGAGATAATGGTGAAATAGTGTTATCTTTGGGGCTGTAATGTTAAATCTAACAAAATACATAATCGATAGTAGTTTTGTATTGTTTTCTGAATTCCTGTCTCTGTCTAAGAATGTTTTCCTGGTTTCTGTCTGCGATGTCTTGTTCACTGTATGCACAAGTCAGCTCATCCCTCATTTGTGCCGTTCCACTTGCACGCACATCATTATGACAAGTTTGACAACCTTCCAAAATGGCTACCATTATTCGACAACACAATACGACAATACTGAAGTTCATTGCTGTATTTTTTTTTTTTGCTTAACGCAGGTAGTTATTATGTCAGTGCTAAACACGCACATCCTGTTAATTGTTAGGTTTTAGACATGGGATGAGCCATTAAAAATAGAGTTTGACAGCCAAACTGGACCAACAGCTTTAGTGCATATTAAAAAAAAAAAAAAAAAAATTTTAAATAGTCTACACACCCCTGGTAAAATTGTAGGGTTTTGTGATGTAAAAAAAAAAAAAAAAAAAAGGCAACGAAGATCAATTATGTCAAAACTTAATGGTTGCATAAGTCTGCATACCTCTTAACTAATAATTTGTTTAAGCACCTTTTGCTTGTAATACAGCACTCAGTCTTGATTTTTTGTTTGTTTGTTTGTTTGTTTTTTTACTCTTCCTTGCAAAAATGCTCCAAGTCTATCCAATTGTGAGGGGATCTCCTGTGCACAATCTTCTTCATGTCATTCCACAGGTTTTCGATACTATTTACAGTGCAGATCTGGGCTCTGCCTGGGTCATTCCAAAAGGTTGATCTTCTCCCTCTTCTAAAACCATTCCTTTATTGACTTGGATTTCTGCTTTGGATTTCTGTCTTTATCGTGCTGGAAGGTGAACTTTGTCCTCATCTCCGGCTGTCTAACAGAGGCCTGCAGGTTATGTGCCAAAATAGGATCGCCATAGAATGCTGCTGACTCCACCATGCTTCACCATGGGTATGGTGTTCTTTGTGTGATAAGCTGTCTTGTTTCTGTACCAAACATCCATCCATACATCCAACCATCTTCTATACCGCTTATCGTTTTCAGGGTCACGGGGTGTACCAAACATATCTTATAGAATTGTGCTTAAAAAGTTGTACCTTGGTCTCATCGGACAATAGCACAGTTTGTCACATGGTTTGGGGTGATTAAAATTTAACAAGTTTTTGCTAAATTTAGATTAGCTTAGGTGTTTGTTTGTTTTTTCATATTACTTCATAGCCCATACATTTGAAGAATATGATCGATAGTTGTCACATGCAGGGAGTCACCAGTAGTTGCCCTTTTAATGCTGCTGTAGGACTCTTGGCAGCCTCCCGGGTAAGTTTTCACCTTGTCCTTTGGTCTATTTTGGAGAGATGTACTTTTCTCAGTAATGTCACTGTGTTGCCCCATTTTCTCCACTTGTTGATGATGGCCTTCACAGAGCTCCATGGTATTGTATATCTAATGTTTTGGAAGTTCTTCTGTACCCATCTCCTGATTGATATCTTTTGACAGTGAGATCCCGTACATGCTTTGTAAGCTCTTTGAGGACCGTGGCTTTAACGGTCAGCTGAAATCCAACAGAAACAGCTGAGCTTTATTTGGGGTTAATCAGCATCACTTCATTGATGATGAACTACTTTTGAATGTGAGTTTTGAATGTGATTGTCGGCTGTTATATCCCATTACAGTTAGAAAACATTAGGAGTATATTGTTTTAAAAAAAAAACTGTGAATGTTTAGTGGGACACAAACTTTGAGTATTTTGATTTGATTTTATTTTATTGTTTTGCATTTAAATAGTATTTAAAATACTCTCAGAGTATTAAACTCTCAGAGTATTAAAATACTCTCATAACAATAATAATGTTGTACAAATGCAGCACTACCAAGATAATTCGACCCAGAGCTTCATTCTCTGTTGATGTGAAATAAAGCTGATTTGGTATATAATTATCGCATTGTTAAATTTGCTGTTAAAACGTACATACGGTATGTACCCAGTGCATTCTGTATTTTGGCTGGTTTCTTAGCAAAATTACTAACTAATAACGAGTTTGGGACGGATGTTGGTGTGCTGATTAGACACCTATACACAGTACAGTAACTGTGAAACACAGACAATAATAAAAGTACCTGTGAAAGCTCTTTGTTCTACATCTGTAGGAACAGATGTTGGAAAACATGACAGCTACCTCTTGTCTAGTGATCCTAGTGTGTACGTGTGTGTGCATGTGTGTGTGTGTGTGTGTGAGAGTGTGAATAGATGTGTAAGCTTACCAGCAGCACTGGTGATTTCCCGATTTCCTAGCTGCATGACCAGACTATTTCTATTTCAGTCGAGACACACATTTATAAAGCTGCACTGATGGTAAATGTGTGTGTGTGTGTGTGTGTGTGTGTGTGTGTGTTAGTCACACTGGAGCTCTTTGAAACAATAGGCACACTTCGGTCCAGAGGATGATCTGGCATCCCGGTGTCTGCCTCTTTGTTCCTGGTCTTTTCTTTTTCTCCAGCTCATTCTCATTCTCATTTACTGCTTTCCATCTCATTTCTCTCCGGCTGCTCGTCTCTTACACACCCACACACTCATACGCTCACACACAAACACACACACACATACACACATACACTTTTGCCACCTGTACATGCTTCTCTCTGCCAGTATTGGAATTAAACTGAATTTAAATGAGTGTGTCCGTCCACGTGTGTGTTCACATGTGTGTGTGTGTGTGTGTGTGTGAGAGAGAGAGAGAGAGAGAGAGAGAGAGAGAGAGAGAGATTTGCCAGTCACACCTCGCCTCCACAGAATACAAGTCAGCCCATCTGGGATCATTAAGTCAGTGCTGATGAATAGAGCAATAGCTCTTGGGCAGAGGGGAAGCACAGATCCGTAGAGGTGTGGAGATGGAGACACAAGACAGAAGTTAGGAGCGAGCAAAGCTAAAAGTTTAACTGAACAGTTACAGTAGGTGAGAGGTAACATTGTATGAGAAGAAAAGTAATGGTGAATTCAAACATTTATAGAAGAGAATTTAAATCATTCTTACATATTATCCTACTGGCCTTGTACTCGCCACATATAAAAGACAATTCCATTAATAAAAGATTTCCAATTAGTTACTATACTCTGCAAAATGTTACACCAAAGATATTCTTATATCAGTCCGTACAGGATTTCAGAGTTTTTTGTGCTGTTTTTTTTTTTTTTGTTTGTTTTTTACTACTGGAAGGTTTGAAAAATTGCAAGCTCCTCCGAATACTGCGGAGATTGCTTGATTTTGCATTCATTTCTGCGATCGCAAAATCACGAAATCCTGGAAGGACTGTTGTGGACTGTCTAAATGTGGAGCAATACTGTAAATAATTATTTAGACTTTCCCAATGGTTTTGTGCTTTCCATGCACAGTCAGGCCTTATTATTATTATTATTATTATTATTATTATTATTATTATTATTATTATTACTTTCCATGCACAGTCAGCTAATTATTATTTTAATAAGCCCTAATTCATCCCTTTCAAAGGAAAGAGTATTCTCATCTCTAAAACAGAGAATTATACAGCTTTGGGGCTTAACTGACAAATATTTTTTTAACTAAAGTGTTCTACAAAATTTCACATGAACATTTATTTCTCGGTACAGTGAAATGTTTACATTCTTGTCCATGGTAATCACATTATATAATATAGAAGTGATATATAAAATGCAAGTGACTGGACAGTTGTGAGATCAAATCCCAGCACAGAGAGGGGGTGGGGGGGGAGTGACACAGAGGGGGAGAGAGAGACAGTGAGAGAGAGAGAGAGAGAGAGAGAGAGAGAGAGAGAGAGACAGAGAGGGAGAGAGAGAGAGGGAGAGAGGGAGAGTGAGAGAGAGAGAGAGAGACAGTGAGAGAGAGAGACAGAGAGGGAGAGAGAGAGAGAGAGAGAGAGAGAGACAGTGAGAGAGAGAGGGAGAGAGAGAGAGGGAGAGAGGGAGAGTGAGAGAGAGAGAGAGAGACAGTGAGAGAGAGAGGGAGAGAGAGAGAGAGAGAGAGAGAGAGAGAGACTGTGGAACCCTCAAAGCAGACCCTAAACTATCTACTGACTACTGCAAGTCGATTGGATTCTGACTCGATTCTAAGTCGCACTTTCTTTCCAACTTGAACATTTCGAGCTCATTTCCAGGCTGGTCATGTTTAAAAATGCAAGGCACATGAAATGATATGGAGTTTGTGCCAAACCCAGTGAGGGATGGACACTTTGGGTCACTAAACACAAAGAGAGGGTGCAAAATAGGATTTAATGGCAGCAGACTGTCTTGTGGTCCAATCTTGGATCTGCTTGTTTTAATTCCTACATGGTCCACATTCAGAGAAAAGCCTCCAGTTGCATAACCGGAACACAAATATACGATAATCATAACATTAATCCTTTTGACCACATCTAAATTTAGATGGTTTTCCAAGAAAGCTGACAGGGAGAAAAAGAGATTTGAACAATGAGACATGGATCAAAGATGGGGTGCACACAGGCATGTAGGACATCAATCATAGGACAAGGACAGATTTGTGCGAATGATTTAAAGAGAATGAAAAATGTGGGAACTAATGAATTTACTGGATATACAGTACTGTGCAAAAGCACAGGCAAAGAAATGCTCTAGAGGAAAGATGCCTTCAAAGAAAAACCTTATAAAGAGCAGTAATAAATTAAACAAAGTCAATATTTGGTATGATGACCCTTTGCTTAAAAAAAAAAAAAAGGTCATTTCATTTACAATTTATGAAGTTTTATAAGGAAATTAGCTGGTACGTTTTACTGAGCATCTTACAGAACCAGCCACAGTTCTTCTGGAGACTTAGTAGGATTATTATGTTGGCGGTGGCGGCTCAACGGTTAAAGGTTCTGGGTTACAGATCAGAAAGTTGTAGGTTCAAGCCCCAGTGCTGCCACTGTTGGGCCCTTGAGTAAGGCCCTTAACCCTCTCTGCTCCAGGGGCGCTGTATCATGGCTGACCCTGCGCTCTGACCCCAACTTCCTAACAAGCTGGGGTATGCAAAGAAAAGAATTTCACTGTGCTGTAAAGTATACGTGTCCAATAAAGGCTTCTTCTGAATTATTAGAAGTAGTAATAATAATTATTATTATTATTATAGTACCAGCAGTAGTAAAAAAAACTATTTTATGGATGACTATACGGATATATCAATACATTTACAGTAGTGCTTGAAAGTTCGTGAACCCTTGCGAATTTTCTATATATCCGCATAAACCTTTTCCAGCCTGAAGAAGGTCCTCAGAAATGTCCTTTGTTCGTGCCATGATACCCTTCCACAAACATGTGCCGTGAAGATCAGACTTTGATACATCCCTGTTCTTTAAAAAACAAACAATAACAACAACAACAAAAAAAAAGGGCGCTCACTCACATCGGATTATCATCCCATCGATTGAATTCACCTGACTCTAATTTCACCTTCAAATTATACTGTTAATCCTAGAGGTTCACATACTTTTTCCACTCACAGATATGTAATACTGGATCATTTTCCTCAATAAATAAATGGTCACGTATAATATTTGAGTCTCATTTGTTTGATTGGTTCCGTTTATCTACTTTGAGGACTTGTGCGAAAATCCGATGATGTTTTAGGTCATATCTATACAGAAATAGTGAAAATTCGAGAGGGTTCACAAACTTTCAAGCACCATTGTATATTATTATAAGCATTAACACACAGTAAACAGAAGTATATCTAAGAGGCTGGAAAGGACAATAGGCCAGAGGGACGGAGATGCTCCAGAAGTGAAATGAAAACTCAAAAGTGGCCATGTGGACGAGCGACAGAGAAAAAAACGACAGATGAGGGACTAAAAATAACTGAACGTATGCACCAAGAATGCTTTTGTTAATCATTGGCCTCACTTAAGAGTTTAACTAGTATTCTGTGAGTTCTCTGTGTGTGTGTGTGTGTGTGTGTGTGTGTGTGTGTGCTGACCACTCCAGAACACTCAGGGCAATGCAGGCCACCTGTATGGTAATCAGTGGCCATCCTATTGTCAAGCCAAAAAGAGAGCAGCTTGTCGGAGTGTGCCACAACAGGGGGGGTTAAACACAGATGCAGACATGTGTGAGTGTGTGTATGCAGTAGGGGTCAACCAGTGGTGTTTTTAATTGGTGACCTCAGGTGCAGGTCACAGAAGATGAAAGGAGATCATTGTCCAATCGGTCTAATTCCTTTTCACACTCACATTCCCTTGTGCACAATGAAGGCGCTTTAACACAAAGCTCGGAGACTGACCGTTTTTAAAGCCAAACTTTGAGTTAACACACACAGCTGCTGTCTGTATGGGGAGACATGAGGCATTTTTGGTGCTTCTTCTACATCTACAGCTTCTGTTCTTCATTATATAAGATTTATTTGAAGGTGATGCTATAACCCGCATCAGATTTTCTTATGTGATAAAGGGGAGGGGGGAATCACATACATCTACGCAGAATGAGAAGTCTGTTCTTTTTCGTTCTTCAGAGATTTCATATGGAATATTGACTCCTGACTGCTTTATCTTTGCTTAATATTCAACACCTCATCTCCCACTCTCTGGCTTATCCCTCTCTTTTGTTCATTTATCCTGTACACCTTTAAGTAGGATTACCTGCTGTTTTTTTTCTCTCTAACAATACAGGTTTTTTTTTTTCCGTGACATTATTACGATCCACTGTTTAGTTCCCTCTTTTTGTTTTTCTTTCTACCAAACCATCGCCTAGCTCCTATTTTCCTACCGGCCCACACATTTCTCGTTTTCTGTTTCTCCTCCTACACTTTCTGCATCATTCCTTCCTTTTCCGGTTTTCAGTATTTACCACGTCAAGTCCATGCCTAATTGATCTCTCTCTCTCTCTCTCTCTCTCTCTCTCTCTTTCTGTCTCCAGGGAGTTGATAAGATGTATTTGCACACTGCTTACTCCACTCACGCAATTGTAACACAGGTAAAGGTGGGCCCTATGCAGCGAAACATATCATGAGTGTGTGTATGAGTGCATGTGCTGCTTTTAGACCGAAACTCTTCTAGGCGTTGTGCATTAGTTGCCTAACTATCAGGAGTGCTGTTGAGGTTGTTGTTCTTGTCACATAATTGTGGTAATAAATTGGCATGTCAGGTGGTTGAACACGCCGAGCCGCTCTTCCATAGAGACGCACTGACAGCACAATAACAACCCAGAGTCTTGTTTTCGAAGGCAGCATTCAGCATCTACCATATCGTTCACTGTCTGACTTATCGAAGAGTACTCTTGTCGCTCTCAGTGAAGAGGTGATTTGTATGCTTCACTGCAAAAATAGTGAGGGTTTAGAGCCCATATGGCAGGAAGACCGAGTTTTCACAGACTTTTTAAAGTCTTGCTGAATATTTAACGTAACTTCATTGCTGCATCTGGTGGGTAATGGTTCACCAGAACATTAAAACACTGAAACTATTATCTTTCCAGCTCGGGGAGCTTTTGTGATTGCCCCATTTTCCCTTCCATGTTGCTTGACTCTCCATTACGCCTCAATCTGTTCTCAGAATGGCTGTTTTATGCATCTTGTAAGTTTAGAGCAACAGTAAGGACATTGGTGAGGAATGTAGTAGCAACATTAAAAGAACACTGGAGCGACATTAGCATGGCTTTGGGGAGTTTGCTTAGCTGTGGATGTGAGGCTTCCAGGCTGAATGCAGAGCCATTAACACCCCCAATTCTTTAGTAACTCTGTGGGCCATTATCTAAAAATTGACCTGTTCAGCTATTGCTGAGGGAGCTGGACAACTGTCCATTCACATTCATACACACACACACACACACGCGCGCATACATAGACTCGCAGTCATTAGTGGACAGCATGCTGCACAAATGTTACATCCACCCACACAGTTCTGCGGAGAACAAAGCGAGAATAGTGTGAGACAGTGCAAAAGTGTGGAAGAACAAACATGACTGTGTAAAATAGTGTAATTGGAATGAGGACACAGCACAGCCATTTTCTCGCTTTTTACTCTGCTTTCAAAAAACACATACTTTCAGCACCAGTAACATGTTTTCCAACTAGCACATAAACATCTGGTAGTACTAAGCTTTGAACTGGCAACCTTCTGGTTAGTAGCTCATAATTCTAAACGCCAATGCAGGACAGGGCAATGAGCACAAAGCAAGAAACTCTAATGAACAGAGGAAATAAGATCATAAACACTGAAAGCCCAAACGAACAGGCACCTGAATATTTTCTTCTCCTAGGCCATTAGTCTCAAAAACATGGACCTCCTTCTTCAGAGGCCAGATACACAGTGCACATTGATAGATTGGTGTATATTTATTCTGTTCAATTTTAATAATAGACATTGTCACAAAGCAGCTTTGCAGAAATCCCGATGGAGATTTAGATCCCTAATGAGCAAGCCAGAGATGACAGTGGCAAAGAAAAACTCCCCGAGATGTCATGAGGAGGGAACATCAACAGGTCCATCATCAACAGGTACATCAACAGTTTCACAACACCAGATTTATATATCTTTTGAACATAACACATAGATCCATCCTTATATCCTTCATCGTTTATAATACTGGTACTTATGTTAACAGCTTCCCAAAGGAAATTGATCCTTGTATACATAGTATTTGGTCAGAGATAGATAGAATAGAGATTCTGATTCAAAACATGCATCATTTCCTACACAACATTTCTATTTTGGCTGATTTGACACTGAATTCAATGAGAACATTTATAACTCCAGCACAGAAGTTTCAACGGATGACTGAATAGAGGGCAGCAGAAAGAGACAGGAACGAAAGGGATTTCAGGGCCTCGCAAGGCGTGAGATTCACGGTGTTCAGAGCCAGAGGCCTGCTGAGGCCTGATCTGTTCATGAACATTTGGCCGGTATTTTTTTTTTTCTTTTACCACCCACACTAGCGAATCTCCAACGCTAGCCTCTAGTCTGCTATGTACAGCATGATCAGGACAAACAAAAAAAGGCAGTGGAGGGCTGTGCATTTTAGGACTTGCGATGCAGTCTGAGAATCGAATTTAAATCAAATAGATCACCGTGTGGACATCATATAGCTATTACAGAACCACTGGAACTGCTTATTGTTGCTAACGTGAATAGGTTGCCCAAAACAATTGTGTTGTTGGTCCGTAAATTGTAATAATTTGAAACCTTTTTGCATTAAAATCCATCTGAAATATGAAATTGATATGAAACCCATGATGATAGCAGCTGATGATAGTGATTACTGCAGCACTAATAGATTTGATATAGCTGGATATTAATCCTTGAAATTAATCCTTGGCCCAATTTCTGAATTTTTATATCTTTTGCTTAGAATATAGACATGTCAATTTACTTTGTGTTTACAGACACAAGGTAGAAATAAACCAATTGGCTGGCAAGTTTGACAATCTGAGATTATGTTCCTATTTAAGTAAACTACCAAAACAATACACCATAAATCCTGGAGGTCCAATTTGAATCAATTTGAATCTATATGTGACAAATAAAAGCTTTTTATCTTTTTCTTCATATTCATATACATACATATACATGTACACACACACACACATATACATACATACATATATATATATATATATATATATATATATTTCTATCTATATATATTTCTATATAGATATAAACTTGTGAAACTAGTGGAGAAGATTTCTATCTATTGAGAGTTCATCACACACACACACACACACACACACACACACACACGCACACAGAGCCAGGCCCCATACCAGAGTCAGATCTTTAGATTAAGACAAAATGACACATCACTGAGACAAACATATGGTTAAACCATCCATGTGTTATTCATGCACTCACACTCAATCCTGACTAATAGCCCTAATCTGGAGCCTCAGGCAGTACGAGACGTGTGTGTACCTGCCCTGATCTCGGCCGAGCCTGAAGAAAACAGGCAAACATACATTTACTCTCTCCTGTTTCCAATTCTGTCCTCCAGGTTTTTGGGCTAATGAAGGGGTTGGCTGTCTCCATGTTGCCCCAAGGCTGGCTGAGCTCCCAAACTGGGTTAAGAACACCAGGAGCCGCTGGATGAGTGGGATGAAAGAAGGAAAAGCCCTGGTGACTCCATAGGGGAGGCCATGATATCCTTATCACACGCAGAGAAGGATTGCTGGGATTATGTAGTTTGACTGACACCCACAAAAAGCTTGTTTTTGTTGTCAGTGCTGTCACTCGAGCTATATAATCTTCCAAAAGTAATATTTAACGAGCTCTCGCCCAACTTTCTGCGATGGCTTCTTGGTCTGAATTAATATCGGCCTGTTGGTTGAAAGGATGTTGTCTTAGACTACTGCCATTCAGGCCAGACTGGAGTTCTGACAAAACTACAAGGAAAAGAAGACTGGGTAAACAGTAAAGCATGTCAGAAACACTCATACACACTGGATTATTTTACAAAAAGTTTGGTTGATGTGTTGAGGATGTCGGAATGGGGCGTTAATTTGTTTTGTGCGGTTTTTTTTTTTTTTTTGGTTTTGGTTTAGTTCTAACCATTAGCACCACTCGCCTCAAGCGTAGTAATTTATTCATCGAAGCTGAGAGCTTAAAAAAAAAACCCTACAAAAACATTACACGTAGGCGTGGCCAAAGTGTACTCCATCCTTGTCATTGGTCGAGCTACATAAAGAGGCGTGGTCGTTTATTAAAACTAGCAGCACGCGGCGCGCTGTGTTTATTCTCTCGCGCGGTTATTTACTGGTCAGAGTTGTGTTCTTCTCATACTCAGCTCTTTACAGAGCCTCGCGTTTTCTCTGCAAAAGCTGCCATTTCTGCAAAAGCTGCCAGTTTTATTATTATTATTTATTTTATTATTTTTTTAAATCCTCTTGAAGACTAACTTCGCTAAGAGTGACCCATGGATTTTCTGGGGTTGTTGTGCGCGCTGCTGAGCGTCCTGTGCGTCATGTGCGTGTCCGCGGAGCGCCACAGCGTCTACTGGAACAGCAGCAATCCAAAGTGAGTAGCTTCTTCTCTGTTATTGTGCGTCTTCTCTTGTTTTATTTACTTCTTCGGTCTGCACAGTCTGACTGTAGGCACTGCGCGTCTTAATGCACGAGTGGACTTGACTTCGCGCATGCATGTTGGTGTTAAAACGGGAATGAACGGGATTGCTCCTTATCGCGCGCGCACTAGCGTGTAAACAAAGCACGAGCGGTGCCACTTGTGCCAGCTTTAACACTGGAAGGATTATGGGTTTGTTCACCAACACAAGCCTCAGAGTGCATTATTTATATATATATATATATATATATATATATATATATATATATATATATATATATATATATGCAGCAGTTCATTTCCATGGACTCTTGGAGTGTGTGTGTGTGTGTGTGTGTGTCATGAGGTTTTGGATTTACATCTGGTTCCAAGTTTTAAATGACACTAACTGGACTGTAATTACTTCAGGCCCATTCAACCCCCCACCCTAAAACACACACACACACACACACACACACACACACACACACACACACTGGGATAAAGCATGACCACAAACAGTTAGACTAATCAGATTAATACTAATCACACACTTCTGTGGTATTCTGACACACACACACACACACACACACACACACAGGGATAAAGCATGACCACAAACAGTTAGACTAATCAGATTAAATATAATCACACGTTTCTGTAGTGTTCTGATACACACACACACACACACACACACACATACACACACAAACACACACGTACACACACACACATATGTCCAGAGCAATAAATAGACCACCATAAGCAAACTAGACAGTAGGCATGTCTGTAGTAGACTACTAATTTTAAGGGAAGTCTTATGTTACAGTGTGTTACCAGGGGCAAGAAGGCATCACACAGCCCTGCCGGTGCAATCAGAATGTGAATGAAGCTCAAATCCGCCCCTGTAAATTCCCCCAAGGTTAAATGTACCTTTTTACTGTGTTCGTACACGTCCATCTGGACTTACGTCAACACGGTAGGTGTTAATTCAACGCAGTCGATTTTCGGCCGTGCAGAAATAGGGCTTTAAAGTCGTTTGTGTAATTGATTGCGTTCTCATTTCACTCTGCATAGGAAGGTTGAAATGACAAACAGGCACTTTGTAGGGATCAATACGAGACAGGGCATTTCGGGGTGATCGCATCGAGCTTTTCGAGGCAAACCTGAAGACAGGATTGTGGAATTTTATAGCCTTTTAGTGGCCGGGCCGTTAAGTCTTAATAGAGGTGCTCAGGGATATGTCTTACATTTCAGCGAGCTGCAGTCACATGGTTCACCAGAAACAGCTTTAATGCGCAGGAATCGAGCGTCATGACCGTTTTATCAGAAGTCCTGCTCTGTCACAAACAAGCGATTAATTAAACCTCCACATTTGAAAAATCAATCATTGGAAAATTTCCTGGGAAGTTTTTTTTCCCAGCGTGGTGGTGGTGTAAGCCACTCTCAGGGTGCGCTGTTAAGTCAATCACATGTCATAGAGTGCGTCACAGTTAATGGGATTGCGTAACTTTCCTACCTGTTCCTGCTTCGACCAGACTCTGCACTGGCTGACTCACCATCAGTCAGCACGGTTGCGTAGAGAGAGTGAGACAGATCAACAGCTAGGTGAGAGAGAGAGAGAGAGAGAGATTGCGTGGTCGAAGCCGATCTCTTTCGGATGTGAGGAGAAGAGAAGACAGAAGTCAGTCAGGGACGCTCGGAATCAGCAAGAGAATAGAAATTATTATATTTGAATGAGAAAGGAGACAGGGATAAAAAAACAAATGTTTAAAATTTGCATCACAACACCTCATCTGTAGTCCAGTTTTCCTTTCCGTTTCAATCCCACATTCACGCCAGAGCTTTCACTTGCATAATGAAAAGAAATCCATATAACATGACGCCATCTCTTCTGACCACTACTAAATTAAGACAGCCTTAAAATACACTCTTAAGTCGTAGGCACTCAAGCTGTCGGTTTTTTTTTTTTCTTCTTTTTTCTACTTGTAAACAGCACACGACACGCTTATAACGAGCCTAATCTGGTAGGCGATTTATTTATTTATTTATTTGCTATTCATACAGCGTTTTTCGCTGTAAAGCCTCTTAATCTCGCCTGCGCCGGAAGGGACGGAAATGCAGTGTTGGTTCATCAGTTACAATTAATCTTCTTCTCTTTTCACTCGCGTTTCCTTGCTATTTTCCACTCGGATTCTGCTAATGCACTCGGAGATTAGTGTTTCGGCGAATTTCGCCGATACTGCCATGAATCACAGCATAACGCTCAATTAATCAATGGATGAGTGGATTAGTCCCTAATGGATGGCCCTAGTGGACCATCAGCCTACTCGTGTGTGTGATCCGAGAACCTGTCAGTTGTACACAAACACACACACACACACACACACACACACATGTACGTGCTTGGACATGAAGCGCACCAGTTGCTTCTGGGTGTGTGTGTGTGGGGGGGGGGGGGGGGGGCGTGTGTGCAGTCATTTATGTTGGAGTGTGGACAGTAATGATTTAATCCCTTGCGTGCATCTTTGGAAAGTCGCCTCTCTGGTTTGGCGTGTAAATGCCCAAGGTGACGGGCCTGTCAGGTCTGATGTCTCTACACCCCGTCTGGGCGACGCAAACTTGTTTGTGAGCGTCTTCCAGCAGTGACGGCGTGCCTCGGCTTGCAGTGTGTGTGTATAAGTGTTTGGGCGCTGCAGGGGGAAAAACATAACGAAGTGAGAAACAGCTGGGGCGAAAGGCACTGGGTCGTTGGCGTGTTCGTTGGCGTTTAAGCGTTCAGTGAGGAGGATTGGATTTATTCGGTGATCTACAGGTCACACACACACACACGGAATGTCTGATTTGGGTATATTTAGTAAGTGTAGAGCGCTGGCAGCAGATGCACTGCTATACTTGACCGTCAGCTGTCCACTCATCCTCCCAATGTCTCTCGCTCACTCTCTCCCCTCCTTTTTCCCAGTACCTGTCCGTACCACTCTCCGTCTCCACTCCCTCCATCCCTCAAATGCGATCGCCTCCCTGTTTTTACTCTTGAGCAGCGAAGTACTCTCTGTCCTTTTTACTAGTACAGTAGAACCCTACACAGCCTGCGTTGTATCAGCGTTCGTATCGAGGCACCCGTATCGTCTTCCGCTGTAGGTCTCCTCGCATTTTATGCGACTCTGTTTTTGTATTGGTGTCTCAAAGTGTGAGTTGGAAGGCAAGCGTAATCTTCAAGAAAAGTAGCTGTTTAGATGCGTCAGCTTTGTTCTCTCGGCTCCGGATAGCGTCGTCTGTCTTTTTCTAAGCCTTCCCCTGACAGTTCTGCTTTAATCGCACGCACAGCTGCGTGCATACAGACGACTGTAATCTGCTGTAAGGGCAGAGTTCAGGCTCAGATTACAGGCGCAGGTTCTGTAATCCGGGCAGACGAAACCATTCAAAACCATCACGGAGTTTTAAAGTAATCCGAAATCCCTTCGCAGTCGGTGTTATGCATGCGATCCTAGACTGACTCGGTAATTCCTGTAATGTAGGTTCCCAGTAAGTAAGTCGATTTTTAAGACTGGTTTTAAGTTGTTTTTCACCCCCATCCTGTTCCCACTCCGTTCCCCGTGTTTTCCTTACTCTCAGCCCCGCGCCCCACCTCTCCGTCTTATCTCCATCCCAGACTTCCTCCTCAGCCTTCCTTGATTTCTTCTTCACGTCCCCATTCTCACAGTCGCTCCTCTGTTCTCTTCCTGCGCTCGTTTTTGTTTTTTTTTCTCTTCTTCTTCTTCTTCTTCTTCTTCTTCCCCTTCCTCGCTCGTAGTCTTTCTCTACACCATCTCCGTTCTCCGTCTCCCACGCTGATTAGTGTTTGGATTCTCACCACACCAAAGAGTCAGCGTTTTCCTGTCACCGCTTTTGTAGTACTCTGAAAGGTATTGTTCTCCTTGTGTACACACCGTTTTGTGATCTGGTGCGCTGCACTCGTCGTAGAGTAGCGCGCACGATCTGGCAGCTTTTGTTTACACACGAGGCCCGGGTGTTTTAATTAGTGTCTGCTCCGCCATCTAGCCCGACCGGATTACTTTACATCCAGCCGTAGTGTCCCGGCTAGCTCACTGTTGCCACCTATTGAGCGTTCAAAGCGAATCGTTATCATCAAGGCTGTATGTGTTGATTGTTTTTAACCCAGGCGCGAATTGAATTAATAAAGACAAAAATCCATATCCTGTTAACGGCGCGGAGTCGGATGACTTCGGGCATGGCTTGAGATTCACAGGATGTCCTACCGGCTAGCGATTAGCATCCATTTAAAAGTGAAAGAGATGGGGAGAGGGCATTAAAGACAGAAAGAGAGAGCGGGGGATGGGCGGAGGGGCGAAGGGGTCAGACAGAAAGAAAGGGGCGAGTCGCTTAAAAATTAGTCCCGATAAAGAGGTTTATTATGTGATCTTAAAGAGAAAAAGGACGAGAGACTGACCGAGAGGGGGATGGGCCGAAGACGGAGAAATAAAAGATGGACAAAGAGGGGGAGGAGAGATGGGGACAGTGATGGATGGGATGGAATTGAGAGGCTGCGGAAAAGGGCAAGGCGCCTCCAATGAGGTTTTAAAGAGGTGGCCAGAGAAAATGTTTAGTAGGGACAAAAAAAAAAAAAAAAAGGCACATCGTTGAGTTGATTAAGATTTCACTGTCTAGTGCGCACACACACGCACACTCACTGTATTTGGGGTAACTTTAGAGAAGCTAGATGTAATAATTCCGCTTGGGAATACCAGAGGAGCCGCTTAGCATTCCGGCCTGGTCCTCTGTGGCTGGACTAATCACTGCCATGGTCGATAACGAGACGATCAGCCGCTTATTAGCACCAGGCTTGTGTAATACAGCAGAAATGCATCGCTGTTCTCCCGGAGACATTTCCAGCACACGTGATCACACGTATCACTAAGTCCCCGCTGAATTGTGAAATTTCGTGGGCGTTTGGATGGCATGATGGTTTCACATATATTTCTGTTTACATACACACCGGGGGAAAAAACGAAGGGGAACGGGAAATACATCAGACCGACGAATGAGTAACGGTGGAGTCAGTCGGCCTCATACTACTAACCGAGAAGAATACGAAAAGTGTGTCATGACGAAGTTTAACGTTATCGATAACGTGTCGTAATATTTCCAAGCAACTGACAATGAATCCAGTAATATGGAATTTCCCCCAGAAATCCGCTGGTAATACAGAGTAAGCGCTTGAGTGTGTGTGTGTGTGTGTGTGTGTGTGTGTGTGGGTGTGGATAGACTGGTTTTATTACCCAGCAGTCTAAGAACAAAGCTCCAAAATAGACTCAAAATGCTTGTCACGACATGCTGCCACCCCCCACCCTCCCTCTACCCCGGGTAAGGTTTTCCAAAAACCGAGCACACAGGTGTGCAAATGTAGTGCGTGTGCGTGTGTGTGTGTGTAGTGTGTGTGTGTGTGTGTGAGAGAGTGTGTGGAGTGCCGACTGCCATTATAGTGCAGTTGTTGTGGAGGGCATGTGTTCAGTGCTGACTGTCTGAACATGTTGTGTAACGTGTGTGTGTGTGTGTGTGTGTGTGTGTGTGTGTGTGTGTTGTGCTGACTCCGACAGTGTGTGTGAAACGTCTGACCCTGCACTTTGACTCTGCTGACCTGCTTGACAGCTCGGCAGCTTGAGACATTCCAGAGGGAGAAAGAAAGATGGTTCGGGCCGAACGCTGAACCTGCATCTTGTACATCCCGAGACACGCTCTTCACTCATATATATACACACACACACACACACACACACACACACGTAGAGAAATGCAAAAAGCACACATAACATATGGCAGACAGAGCTCTTGGACAGTATGAAGTTCTCTAATCTTAGTACCTGTTGAGAGACACACACACACACACACACACACACACACACACACACACACAGTGTTTTCCTTACATAGCTTGTGCCTAAGGCCCTGCAGCTGCATAGACTCCTAGAGACACCGAGTTAACAGATGGAACAGAGGAAAGCTAGATGAGAAACAGAAACTGAGCAAAGCAGGTTGATCTCCAGTTGATTTCTTACCAGCATCCCTCACTCGCTCTGAGCCAGCACCTCACTGTGCTAACTATCACACGGGAACGAGAGGACGGACCGGCTGCACAAGCACAGCAGGCGTTTGAAGTGGCGTGGCCAAGAGGAGAAAAAACAACAAAACGCACTCGTGTGTGTGTGTGATTGTTAGGCCTCGGATCAAGGCGGATATATTAAATACACATGCACACACACACACTTTATTAGTAATACACACTCACTACAACGAGCACTGACACTTCAAGCATCTTAACGACGCCTCCGTTTAGACTCCTCCTTTTTTGAGAACCACATTGCAAGCAGGTCTTAAACAGCTCCTAATCACCTCTGCTTCAAAGAAACGGAGCGGGGGGATGAGGGAAAGCGAGAGAGAAAAAAGAGAGGGAGACAACATATAGAACAATATACAGCTTTAATATGTTTCATGCCCAAGAAGTCAGTCGCTTCTGGGTTTTTTGCGTTCTCTGAATCATTTTCATCATAATTTCATCCCAGTTACGGCAGATCTCCGGAGGTCCTGGGCCGAGACGCGTCACGTGACGTCATCACAACGCGCGTACGTCTTTGATTCCCGTGCGTCAAACACGAGTATAGCTAAAAGGTCTCATTTGCCAACAAACATCACTGTGAAAAAGTATTGCGTGCAATACTTGAGTAGTTCAGGTATTGCGCGAAATACTCAAGTAGCTTTTCTAAATAAATAAATAAATAAAAGCACCAAAAAAAACTCGAAAAGCGACTAAATATAGGCCAGGAATGTCTCTACATCTCATAAAAACACCAGGATCTCTGATCATATGTTTAAAAAAATTTAAAAAATAAAAAGCAACTGCCAAATGTCTTCCTGTCATGCTAAATGAGCTGGCAAGCTAACCGCTAGTAAATTAGCTCACTTTGTCACGCATAGCCACGAGTGAGATTTCAGTGTTGATTTTGCATAGACCTAATGTCAACGATTTTATTTATTTATTTACTGTAGTAGTAGTGGGGGGGTGGGGGGAAATCTGTCAAACTAGCGAAGTTTACATTCGGCGTTCATATTCGCTAGCAAGTTAGCACGTGAGTTCTGTTACGCAGGATTTCCCCGTGTCGTGTTGAACGCCACGGAGCTGACTGAGTGAGATCTAGTCAGGGTGATTAAGAGAGTGTTCCACTGGTCAGTGAAGTAGAGCAGTCAGGTTTAAAGAGTGGTGTAAGAGGTGTGAGCGCCGCTGCGACTTTGCGGATTAGCACAATGGCCGACTATTCTCAGACGTCCGCGTGCTCCGCCAGAAAACAGACGACGCACGTGCCATTTTCCCACACGGCGAAAAGGCTACAGGCTTAGCAGCATATACACCCCGCCGTTTGAACGTGGCTTTGATTACAAGGCTGGGCAAGATGGGCTCTAATCCCAGCAGCAGCCTGTGCTAACAAGAGCTGTGTGTGTGTGTGTTTACCTCATTCTGAATAGACTGTAAGGCTGTTTTGACAGGTCTGCTAATTCTAACAGAGAAAAACACTGGTGTGAGATGGAGTTGTGAGTGTGTGTGAGAGAGAGAGAGTAGGAGTGAGTGTGTGGCTGAGGTGTAGGATCCAGCGCATCTCTGTCTGAAACTCAACCAGGGGTCCTGACAACAACATGAGAGAAAGGGTGAGGGTTGAGAGGACAGCTTTTGCTTTGATGGCAGCTCGCTCACACACACACACACACACACACACACACACACACACACACAAGTTTGCTTGTCAGTTATGTTCCGCTTAAAGACCCAAGGTCTGTAAAATGCAAATCTGCAAGCGGAGT
This sequence comes from Ictalurus furcatus, assembly GCF_023375685.1. Lineage (NCBI taxonomy): Eukaryota > Metazoa > Chordata > Actinopteri > Siluriformes > Ictaluridae > Ictalurus > Ictalurus furcatus. Next base: position 9,017,463 of record NC_071255.1, on the reverse strand, counting down.
TTATAGCATAGTAACACGGCCGGGTAGTAGCAGCCAATCAGGCGTCTCGTTAGACAGCGGGATCGAAACGTTGCCGTGCAACCAGTTCTCGTGGTCACCACAGGAGAGGGGTGCATTTAGGGAAGGAAAAAATTACACACTTAGTCAAATCCAAAACTGCAATCACTGTAAATCGTTCTTACGTGTAGCTTTTACCACAGGATTTGAATCACTCATGCTCGTCAGTGGCATAAATAATTTTTTTTTTTTTTAAATGTTTTTAAAGCAACAGAAAAGAGAGAACAGAAATTTCAGGTGTTCATCTGGTAAACCGTACACCACAATGATGAAAGTAGAGACTCTGTTCATGGGAAAAATGGGAAGACAGGAAAACACAGGGAACGACTGAGACGGTCAAGAGACAGAAGGCCGTAAACACACGGAGGGGGGACGGCCGGGAAAGCAGACGGAGCCTGGGCGTCTCCTGAGCCGTCTCCGTTTTGATAAACGAAGGAAAGATGGCAGGACACGGGTCATGACTTCGAAGCAGCATGCGCAAAAGTTCAAAGTTGAACGATTATAAACCCCGCATGGATAAGAGGCGGCACAAATGAGAGCGCGTGATTTTCGCACACAAGAGAAAGATATCTGGACCCAGGTGGTCATGTCAAGATCTCAAGACCTCATCGCGCAATCCAAATTCTTCACATAGCACACGTGACAGAAAACACAAACACTGACGGAGACACCGAGGAGGTGGAGGAGGAGGTGGCGGGGTCATAAAAAAAAAAGGTGTTTATGTCTTTTGACAGAACCAGTAGAATGAGGTGAAGGGTACATGATCTCGCATAGATAACGTCTGTCAGCCCTCTATCAGGTTAAGATCATAACCAATCATCTCTCTCTCTCTCTCTCTCTCTCTCTCTCTCCAGCTTTATAGGTGACGAGTACACAGTGAACGTGCGCATCAACGACTACTTGGACATCGTCTGCCCGCACTACAAGCGTGGCGAGGTCCCGTCCCAGCAGGCCGAGCGCTACGTCCTCTACATGGTGGACTTTGAGGACTACGAGGTGTGCAAGCCGCACTCGTTCGATCAGCTGCGCTGGGAGTGTTCCAGGCCCTTCGCCGCCCACGCGCCTGAGAAGTTCTCCGAAAAGTTCCAACGCTTCACACCTTTCACGCTGGGCAAGGAGTTCCGCCAAGGAGAGAGCTACTACTACATCTGTGAGTGTCACACCAGATACGAACTAGCTGAGACGTGTGAGATATAGGAAGAGAGCAGGAAGCTAACACATGGGGTAGTATACACCCTCAGATGTAAGGGTATATATGAACACGGCAATAGCGCTCGGTTCCACACCAAAACGATCCACCCGAGACCACCTCGTCCAGTGCAAACGAAACTCTGTGCGAGAAAGCAATCCGAGCCAACGGACCAACCTGTTTAGCGACGCACGATGGGAACTGCGTTACGGGAAAAAGCGTGTTTGTTTTGCTAACGTCTCGCAGTATTAATTGCGGTTTAACTCGGACCAAAGACGAGGTAAAAAGCCTCGTTTAAATTTAGTCCGGCGGACATATTTCTGAACAGCTTCCAAAAACGCATAAAAACCGTGAGGTTTACGAGGTGTTTAACGAGCGTCTCAAGGAGACGGGCTTTAATCGCGCCGTTCAACATATGAATTAGATCAATTCTAACAACCACAGATAAAAAAAAAGAAAGCCACTATAAGCTCGCGGAGCTGCTGTCTACCCATCTTAATGGAGGACCGATATGCTCGGATCCCAGGAACATAAACAGGCGTGCTCTTACTGAGAAGAGGACGGTGTAGTCACGTGCAACTTGCATAAACACATGTTCGTACGCCTCGCCCCGTGAAAGCGAACCGAGCCAAGGAGAAAACAATTTAAGTCACCGTTTCGGAACAAAGCGCAGATCTACAGGTCTGAAAACGCCCTCAAAGATGCATACTAAAGGTACAAAAGATGTACACGGGGTACCACCCCAGGAACAGTTTAGTACCTTTTATATCTGAGAACGTGACGTGTTTAAACCGGTATAGACGTCTTTTTAAAGAACACACCTGGCATAAATCTTGTTCGTTTTCCCTCGGCAAACGCCATTTAAAGACGTTATTCAGTAATTAAGGTGCATTACGAACTACAGTGCCTACAGTGAAACTAAAAGAAAAGGTCAGTAGTTGCAAAAGTGTTTTTTACCAAAAAAAAAAAAACAACCAATCTGAGCACTTTAATGGGTTTGAGGCAGGCGAGCTGCAAATGTAATACTTGCCTTGCAGCTGAATTCATTTGCTGTCTGAACTTATTCGGTGCAATGAACTGTAACACTAGCCATAAACTAGCACCATAAACTCTATACATTGTTGGACATAGTGTCTGGCTCCTTTATTTAGTCTCGTGAACCAGTGAGATCACTGTACATACAACCAATGCGTATATGAACCAGCTGTCTGAAGTTGAATTTAGGTTTAAAAGTTCCCGTAAGTTTTTATTTTTTATTTTATAGCCACTAAATATGTCCTTTATTGCATTTCTAAACATTTCTATATGTTCCCCTTGTATTCACAGCCAAGCCTCTGCACCAGCATGGGAGCGACTGCCTGCGGCTAAAGGTCGACGTAGTCGGACCTCATGGTAAGCCCCGACTATATTATTATCATTCCTAGCAGTAACCACAGCCTGTTTTATTCAACACATGCTTAGCATGTGCTAGCACCTGACAGACACGGCTATTTTTAGCGCATCTGTTTAATTACAGCTTTCTTGCGTATACCGTAACGGTGCTGATTGATGCTCTTAGGTTCCAAAACCCACAAGAAGACGACGGAGAAAGAGGAGGAGACGGAAGGAGGAAAGCACGGACGGACGGGCGCAGGAGGAGCGCACAACCCGTCCAACAGGCTTCCGGCAGGTGAGCGATGTCGATCCGTCCTCCCTCCATTCATCTCTGCGGGTTTATTCCAGCATCGCGTTTCTACAAAGATCTGCAGGAAGAAGCCTGCGACCCTATATGCCGTGTTCTCATCGCTCCTCTCTGTCTTTCTTTCTATTTCAGATGATCCTATTGTTATGATCCCAGTTGTCGAGAGGAGCGTAGGCAGCTCCGCCGTCCACGTCACAGCACTCTCCTTCTTCGTCACGCTCGTTCCCGTCTTCCTCCTGCTCTTACACTGAGACGAGCGTCATCTTCCCTGGTCGTGAAGACCTGCCGATGAACAGACTTTTTACCAGTGCTGGTCGCCGGATCTGATTTTATACACGGATGTTTTTTTATATGTGAAATGATGTGAAGCATGGGTGCTGGTGTGTAAGTTGTTGAGTGACGTGCTTGTGTTTGTGCGAGTGATTTAAAAAAAATTGTTTTTTTTTTTGCTCTCCTCTTTGTTTTTAAAGAGGAAGATTATTACCTGACAGCGTTCCCTGTTTGTTTGTTTGAGGTTTTTTTTTTTTGACATTACTCTTGTAGTCTGTGTAAAGAGCACAGATTGGACGCCTTCTTTAAGCAGTAGCTGGAAGATCTTCATGGACCCTATGTGTAACTGCATTTTTTTTTTTTTTTTGTTAGTTTTTATTAGTGTCATATATGCAGTATGTATTTAAAAAAAATAATAAGTTCTCAGAACGTGAGCCAAAAAATATGCTGATCTTCTCAAATATGTCCTGCTTATTGGACCTCAGAGGAAAATACTCGTGCATGTCGTCACGTATGTGCAACCTGAAATGTAGCCATTTGCTAGTGTTTTGTCACGTGTACTATTTTTTTGTTGTTGTTGTTGTTGTTTTTTTTGCCTCAAAGCCTACAGGGTGGTTTATGTAACGAAGCACTATATATAATTTGACAGACACTAAATCTGTTTTATACAGGCAAACTGACATAAATGTACATATACACACAGATGTGCAGTTGTGCTGAGTGTGTGTGTGTGTGTGTGTGTGTGTGTGTGTGTGTGTGTGTGTGAGAGAGAGAGAGAGAGAGAGAGAGAGAGAGAGAGCAAGAGAGAGAGGAGCTGGTCTTCTCTGACATTAGAACATGCTCAGTACAACTGTACACACACACACACTCATGGACGCAGGGATGTGTGGAGCTCTCCAAGTTCACAAGACAAGCTGTGTTTTCTTTATTTCTGCGGATCTGTAAATAATTGTGTAAAAAAAAAAAAGTGTACAGAGAGTTATATAATGCCTTTGTTAATTATGAAAATGTGCAAAATTGTGAAAGAAAATAATAAAAAAATTGTGATACGTAAAGGAAAAAAAAACGGTTGTGTTTTCTTACTATTGAGTGCAGCGAGGGGCGCACACACACACACATACACACACACATTGGTGGTTTTCTGAAGATTTATTCATGAGGTGTGAGCAAATCCCATCTTAGCCAAGCCAAATGTCAGCCCTGTGCTCCATCTCGCTCTTTTCCTCTCCTCTGTTCCTCTTTTCATCCCTCGTTCCCCGGCCACGGCTTCACACTCGTTATCCAAACACCCGAGCACCAGGAGGGGGGGGGGAATGAAAGGAGAGCAAGGAGTGTAAACTGTCACCAGGGTGCGAGGACGTCACTTTAGTGCATTTTCTCTGGCACTTCCACCCTGCTTTCTACATCTTTCTCCTGAGAAAAGTCAATAGTTGTCAGCGCTAGTTTTGTTTGGCCAGCAAATGTACACAATGTTCCATTGATTTCACTAAATTTGCTGAAAAGGAAAACAGCACTAATGCAGATGGTGTTGGGGTCAACGAAATGACCGAAGTCGCGCGTGTAGAATACGCTCAAGCAATCAGTCTCGGTACATTTGACTGCATACTTTTTCTGTTTGTGCCTCAGGAAAGTATTCGCCCCCCTTTGATTATTTCTGGTTTTTTGTTCTTTAATGCAACATGAACTTTAAGCATATCAGAACTTGTGTATGTTTTCTACTCCTTAAGAAGTCACTCTTTACAGAAATAAAAATGAAATAAAGTATTTAGATGTACTCAGAATTATTTAAAAATTGTAAAAAAAAAAAAAAAAAAAAAATCTTCAAAACCGCTTAACTGATAAGTATTCAACCCCTCCGTGTAAATTGTCAGTTTGCAGCAATTACGGATTTAAGTTGTCTCGTTTGTGTCTCTATGAGCTTTGTACATTTTGATTTAGCTTTGTACGTTTTCTTCCGTTCCTCAGTGCATTCTCCAGATCTGCCAGATTAGATGGAGAATGTTGGTGGACAGCAATTTTCAAGTCATGCCACAGATTTTCAATTGGGTTTAAGTCAGGATTTTGGCCATAACAGATCACAAATCTTCCTTTTTTTCAAGCCATTACTTTGGAAAATATACAGTTGGGTCCATTACTTTTGAGTCTGTGAGAATGGACTATGTAAAATTAAATGGCTGTATTCGGGGTAGTGGTGGCTTGGCGGTTAAGGCTTTGGCTTACTGATCGGAAGGATGGGGGTTCAAGCCCCAGCACTGCCAGGCTGCCACTGTTGGGCCCTTTAGCAAGGCCCTTAACCCTCTTTGCTCCAGGGGCACTGTATCATGGCTGACTCTGCGCTCTGACCCCAACTTCCTGACATGCTGGGGATATGCGAAGAAAAGAATTTCACTGTACATATGTATATGTGATCAATAAAGACTCGTTATTTCCTAAACATTTAATGCAATATTTTTTGTTAAACCCCTTGAATTAAAGCCGAAAGTAACTGTGTCACTGTCCAAATACTTATGGATCTGATTGTATATTTTCACCCTAAATGTAGATGTCTGACTGACTAGAACAGGTTCTCCTCAACAATTTGCTTATATTTGGCTCCATCTACGTTGCCTGTGATGGCAACAATGATTCCTCTTGCTGAAAAGCAACCCAAGAGCATGATGCAACCACCACCGCCCTTTATGGTAGGAGTGGTGTTAATTGCATGTTAGACTGTTTTTAACATAATGCTTAGATTTTAGGAACAATGGCTCACTTTTCTTTTCAAAAGCTTTTGAAGATTTTGAAGATCGTTTATATATTAGCCTTTGTCATATAGTAAGTGGCTTCCCACTGGCCACGCTCCCATAGACGCCAGATCTGTGAAGAGCTGACGATATTGTTGATGTCTGCATAGGTTCATGAGTTCTTTGTTATAGTGGTGGAAATCAAAACTGACCATTATCGGAGTTATTCTTTAGTATTATTTATCTTATAGCTAGTCACCCATTTGAGTGGTGAGGTAAACAAAATATCTGATCTAAAAACAAGTAGTTCTATGAATAATGTAAATTTGAATCTAATAAAAACATGTTCCTTGAGTGGAAATCTCAGTTCATGGCTGCAGTAAATAGCCAAAATATTTGGTACAAATTTAAATAATGAGCTGAGGGGGGTCCCTGCCATTTATTTTACAGTTGAAAGGGTCACTGGCTGCAAAATGTCTGATATGACAAACCTCAAACAAACAGCACACCTTTAATAAACTCATACATTGTAAATAAACTAATATAAGAGCTAGTATGTGTCCTGTCTTCAAATTCTTCATTTTGCTGATCGTATGGTTTTCAGTATAGCACTGAAAGCACAGTTTTTATTTGGCTTGTGACCTTAGTTATACAGTGGATATAAAAAGTCTACATACCCCTGTTAAAATTGCACCTTTTTGTGATGTTAAAAATGAAACCAAGATAAATCATGTCTGAAAGATTTCAGTCTTTAATGTGATATAGCTAGCAATAAAATTCATGTAAAAAAATAAATAAATAAATAAACAAATAGAAACATTTCAGGGGAAAAAAATAAGAAAAAAACTTACAGTAACCTGGTTGTATAAGTGTGCACATCCTTTTATAATGGGTCATGTGACTGTGCTCAGAATTAACCAATCATATCCCAACGTAATCATCATACACCTGTCATCAATGAAGTGATTTAGATTAACCCCAAATAAAGATCCGTTGTTTGTGTAGGATTTTCTTTACAGTGACGTTATAAAAAAAAAAAACAGGACGCCTCTCTAAAATTAATAATAGAACAAGTAGAAAACTTACCAGGGAGGCTGCCAAGAGATCTATGCCAACATTAAACATCCACTGTAGGGATAGCTGGCAAGTAGTGGTCCCTCCTTGCATGTGACAACTATCTCTTGTATTCTTCACATGTCTTGTCTGGGCTATGGGGTGGAGTGGATAGACGGAAGGCCTTTCTCATGCCTAAATCACTTCAAACCATGTGACAAAATGTGTTATGGTCTGATGAGACCAAAGTAGAAAATTTTGGACATAAAAACAAAACAGCTACACCATACCCGTGGTGAAGCATGGTGGTGGCAGCATCGTGCTTCTCTTCAACTGGGACTGGGGGTCTAGTCGAGATAATGGATAGCTCCAAATGCCAATCAGTTTTGGCACAAAACCTGTGGGCTTCTGTTACACAACTAAAGATGAATAAACATTTCACCTTCAGCACGATAATGATCCAAAGCACAAATCCAAGTCAATAAAGGAATGGCCCAGTCAGAGCTCAGATCTAAATTCTATCAAAATCTGGTGGAAGGACTTGAAGAGGGCTGTGTACAGGAGATTTCTTTGCAATTTGATAGCTCTAGAGCATTTGTGTTGGAAAGAGTGGGGGGGGGGGGGGGATTATTATTATACATAATAATCAATCTCCTATAACATGTTTTGTTCCAGCATTAAAGTAACCAAGGACTCTGGTGGCTTAGATGCTTTTTAATTATTTACACACATATTACAATATTATTACCAACTGCTGCAACAGACAACAACACTAATTACAAAGGATCAACGATTATGTAAGGGATAAAACACAATGGGGTGCGCTGTTACAGGAAAAGAACCGAAAACAGGGTGGTGTGGCGTGGCCTGATGTGAAGTAGAGTTACTGTAACCAACCTGTAGTGGATTATTTTCCAATTACAACACGTCCTGATGTGTTTTATTCCCTTTACACCTCAGTGATTTGTGAATGATTAAAAATACCAATGTATCAATGAAGGACACTTTATACTTTTTAATCATTTATAGTTACATTTCATTTTGTAGATCAAAAATCAGTGAGAGATGTTAGTTCATTTTATCGCTTGCGTCACAATAGCTATATTTTCTTTGCTCTCTCTTGAAGTTAATAAAACAACAACAACAACAAAGCTTGTTATTTCATTTATAAAACTGCAGTGCAAACTTTTTTTTTTTCCTGGCATCCAAGGCTCTTTCCCTAAATGTTATCTCCTTACAGAAAAGAAAACGAAGTTTTTCTTTGTTATAAACAACAACAACATGTTTTTAATCAGTGTATTATTAGGCTTAGATTATGTGGTGTCCAGCATACAAGTGCATGAGCCGTTACTATGGAAACGATGATGTATAACATTACAACGCATTAATACTGAATTGCAGCTGGAACTATTGTCAGAGCTGCTGATACAGTAAAAGTTTCAATTAAACTTTAAAAAAAAAAAAAAAAAAAAAAAAAACCGTTTCATGTTGTTGTTTTGCTGTTCTGGTCAAAGGGGAAATCTAACCGGGCTACAGAGACACGTCATACTGTATAACTAGTTCTCCATTGGCTGTGTTTCTGTTTTACTTCCTGGTTCAGTAACCAATCAGAGCGGAGGAATATGCAGCCTCCGGATACAAACACGGAAATAGATAGCGTAGACGTCAACGGTGCATACAGCGTTAGGTTTTTGTGGATATTTTTTGCACTGTTGAACTTTTATTAATAATTAATAATTGAAGTCCAGTTTACTTTCTCGTTCTATGGATTTTCTGGAGTTGTTATCATGGTCGTGCATCCTGTTTACCATCGGCATGTTCTCCACAGGACTGTAAGCTGCCACGTTATTCTCCACATTTATGAACCGAAGTGTACATTTACTTCCTGTAAAGGAATTAACACCACTGTCAACAATCTCGTAATAATATCTGCGCACAAAACGCATCTCATCAAACCTTATCAAGCGTTACTCACGAGAGTTACACCGATCAGCCATAACATTAAAACTATCTGCTCAATATTGTGTAGATCTGTCTAACAGATCCTTTAAGTCTTGTAAGTTGGATCATATCGGAATTGTTTGGCCAGCTCCTCAGATCGGATGGAGATCTGGGGAATTTGGAGGCCAAGTCAACACCTTGAGCTCTTTGTCATGTTCCTCAAACCATTCCTGAACAATTATCCTGCTGAATTAGGGTATACTGTTGCTATGAAGGGGTGTACTTGGTTTGCAACAATGTTTAGGTAGGTGGTAGGTGTCAAAGTAACATGTAAATGAATGCCAAGACCCAAGGTTTCCCAGCAGAACATTGCACATCACATGTTGCCATCAACAGCTTGCGTTCTTTCCATAGTGCATCCTGGTTCCATCTCTTCGCCAGGTAAGTGACGCACAAAGCTGTCCACATGATGTAAAAGAAAACGTGGTTCATCAGACCAGACCACCTTCCATTGCTTCATGGTCCAGTTCTGATGCTCATGTGCACATTGTAGGCACTTTCGGCGATGGACAGGGGTCAGCATGGACACTCTGACCGGTCTGCAGCTACGCAGCCCCATACACAGCAAGCTGTGATGCACTGTGTGTTCTGACTCCTTTCTGTCATAGCCAGTATTAACTTTATCAGCAGTTTGTGCTACAGTAGCTCTTCTGTGGGATCGGACCAGATGGGCTAGACTTCGCTCCCCACACGCATCAATGAGCCTTGGGTGCCCATGACCCTGTCACCAGTTCACCGGTTGTCCTTCCGTGGTCCACTTTTGGTACTAACCACTTCGTACAGGGAACACCCCACAAGACCTGCTGTTTTGGACATGCTCTGACCCAGTCGTCTAACCATCACAATTTGGCCCGTGTCAAAGTCATTCAGATCCTTACGCTTGCCCATTTTTCCTGCTTCCAACACATCAACTTTGAGAACTGACTGTTCACTTGCTACCTTATATATCCCTCCCTTTGACAGGTGCCGTTGTAATTAGACAATCAATGTTATTCACGTCAGTGGTTTTAATGTTATGGCTGATCTGTGTATATCCATATCATACAGGAGCTATTATTGCTACAACCCAAAATGATACAGGATAGCAATTACATAAGGAAACCTAAATCTTTGTGGAACATAACTCTTCACTTTCACGTCCTAATGGAGATTGTTAAAGGATGACCCATTTGGAGGAGAAACTCACTATGCCTACAGATAAACGAGTCTCAATGCTAGTGTGAACTGTAAAACATAAAATGTGTCGAAAATGCCTAGTTGTAGACCGATTAAACATTTTGACCTCTTCCATTTAGATTAGATTAGATTAGATCTAGATTGAACATTTCTCAATTCACTAAACATTTAATAATAAACATTTGTCAATTCACTTATACTTATTACATGGTTAGTATTTAAAATGTCGCCATTGAAATAAAAACGTGTGATATAAGAGTGTTCAGCAACTTTTTTTTTTTTTTTTTGACTGGCAGTGTATTTAAATGAATGATTTTACACTCCGTGTCGAATACTGTATGTTCTATAAGAAGCCATTTTGGATTCAGTCACTCAGCTTGGCACAGTTACAAGACACCTACTCATCATACTTGCTAAATCTTGTTAAACATTTGTTTAAAGTGTTAAATCCACAGCTGATCAATTTGAACAGGAAAGCAGGTTTACAAGTTTATGTTCTGCTTGAATTAATTTATTTTTTTAAAGCTTTCCTTACTACGTTAGGTTAATGTTGATCTTTTGAAGGTGCAGCATGAAATGACGGGCACTCTGTAGGCCTTTTTGTATCTCTCTGAGGTGATTATTAGCCTGATTTAGTTTACTTCAGCCAGTATTAACTTGAGATGTTCTGCCAATATTAGCTGGTTTAGAACGTACATAAAAACAAATATATTTTTTTATTATAACTCAATCGTCACTGGGCTGAACTGATACTATCCTCATTCTTCCACTCTGTATATCTCATCTCTTTCCAATCTGTTTTTTTAATGTGCTACTTTTAGCTTCTTCTCACCGTTTTTCCCTTGGGGGAATCACTGGCATTTTAAGGGCCATTTCAATACTTTATTGGCTCGAGTGACGTTTTAGATTATTCTTTTATGGACCAAAGATTTTGAGGCAACATGACCGTAACCTTCAGGAACAGATCTTGCCCGAAGGGTGGTATGGAAAATGGATGGATGGACTGTCTAGTCACAAAGATTGTTTCTTGCCACATAACAGCTTCAGGGTCCTTGGTGCAATCCTAAACTTGGGGTACTATTATGTATAGGGGTTCACCTGTTCGCCCTCTGCCCACGAGTTAGTGGGTTTCCTCCCACCTCCCGAAAACATTCCAGTAGGTGGACTGACTATGCTAAATTGCCCCTAGGTGTGAATGAGTGTGTGAATGTGTGTCGTGCCTTTAGACGGACAGGCATAATAATAAAACGTTTTATTTATATAGCGCCTTTCTACAAGCTCAAGGACACTTTACACTTCATATACGTTTAACAGGACAAAGTAGATTAATATACATTTGAACATAAGTTATTATCTCGATTATAAAACACCAATCAGTAATAGTCAGAGAAAAGACTGAGTTTTAAAAATAGAAATAGAGGCGATGGAGGCTCCACAGTTTAGGTGCAACTACACTGAAGGATCTCCTATCAAAAGTGGATAGGCGACATCTAGGGACAGACAACAATTTGGACTCAGAAGAACAACGAGTGCGTACTGGTGTGTATGGATGCAGCAGGTTACATATATATATATATATATATATATATATATATATATATATATATATATATATATATATATAATATGTGTATATATAACGAGGCATCTGATCCAGGGTGTATTCCTGCCTCATGCCCAGTGTTCCCAGGATAGACTCCTGATCCACCACCACTCTGACCCAGGATAAAGATGAATCAATGAATTTTCTTGCTGCTCCCCTCTGTCTAAATCCCATCCCTCTGAAAGCACTGGCAGCCTGTTCAGAACAGTCCCTCCAGGATTGAGCGATTTTGCAATCACAGAAATGAACGCAAAATCAAGCAAACTCTGCAGTATTCAGAAGATCTTTCAGTTTTTCAAAATTTCCATCAATTCGGATCCAATCGGACGTCATCACGGCGCGCATTCGGTCAGCGCCCTCTTCGATTCACGTGCGTCGAACATGAGTACAGCTAAAAGGTCTCATTTACCAACAAATATCACTGTGAAAGACAAGTCAGTGCAATTGCAATTTCTGCAGTTTTCAAGTTGTTTTCTGCCCAAAAAATTACAAAACCCAGTACGGACTGTCAGAGAGAAGTACAAATCAGCTTTGATGTGTTTGGAAAAATCTGCTCCTGACTATAAAGTGAACACTCGAGTCATACAGGTCATACTTCCACACTGTGAGGGGATGCACGCTTCAAATGCCTCTGAAGTCTTTGCTGAACCTTACTTGGCAGTGTGTGCGTTTATTTAGTGCAAAAAAATTTTTGTGAGCCTTTATCCAAACGGACTGGGCCAGCATAGTTCTATTTCTGTCTGACAAATCCTTCAGTGTATGCGTGTGTGTGTATATTGCAGGACCGATTTGAGGAAAATGAGAGCCACCCAGAGTGCCGAGAGTGTCCAGTTCCTGCCTTTCATTACCACGTGCTTAAAGTGAGTGCCCAGGATTCATGCAAATGTATACCGTCTGTTAGTGTCGTCTTGTGCGTACGTGCTTGTATGTATGTATGAATGCCTACATTTGCTTGTGTGCACAACAGTTTTGCATACTAGATGATAAAACAACCAGACACGTTTACAGTGTCTCTGTATATCTTCAGTAATCTAGGCTGGCTGTACTATGGCGTGTTGAAAAACGATGGCACGCTGATGTTCGTTAATTCCATCGGAGCCTCTCTACAGTGTCTGTATATCCTCACCTACTTCCATTATGCCAAAGAGAAGGTGGGTACAATAAGATCCAGAGCCAAAATATTAACTAATCTTTACAACAAATAAAAATCTGGCATGTTGGCTGTTGTTTATAGTGAAAGCTTTGTGGCATTTATATGGCATTTTACAGAAGATGCACTAAATAGTTACCAAGTTATATATAGTGTTTGGGCATGCAGTAGAGATTTCAAATTAATTTTTGGATTGTTTCTTTGTTTGTGTGTGTGTGTGTGTGTGTGTGGGGTGGGTGTCTATCTCAGAGGAATGTGTTTGTGCAGACACTGGGCATGGTGTGTGTGTTGTGTGTATCGTGGGTGTATTTCAGCATGATTGTTCCTACTGGAAGCACTCAGCTTTCGCAGCTCGGCCTCGCCTGCAGCGTCTTCACCATCGCCATGTACCTTTCACCGCTCGCTGACCTGGTATGAAAACATCTCCACTGTTTCTTTGACTTTTCCACATACTCGAATAGTGAAGACATCAAACTATGAAATGAGGCATGTGGAATTGTTCACTGACTGAAAAGTGCTTTAAAAAAAAAATCAAAACGTAGCTTTAAGGTACTTCAGAGTATCCTCGATGACAGCTTTGGCATTCTTTTAGCATGCAGCTGGGATGCTTCAAGAAGTTCCCATATGCTGTGCACTTCTTGGCAGATTTTTTTTTTTCTATAGTCTGAATAAAAATGATTTATAGAAGGAACAAATATATATAATTTTAGTATTTCACAAAAAAAAAGAAGAATATAATCAATTAATTTTAATCGACTTAGCTCATTAGCGTAAATATTTGGATGTATCTTAGAAACAAATGTTAAGTGTAAGCTTTAGATAAAAAGATCTTGGTTATATGCACAAGTCTAACTTTTTAACTAGTACTGGACAGGGGAAACAGGTGGCTACTGTTACACCACAGGGGCAGCGGTTAAGGCTCTGGGTTACTGATCAGAAGGTCGGGGGTTCAAGCCCCAGCACTGCCAGGCTGCCACTGTTGGGCCCTTGAGCAAGGGCCCTTAACCCTCTCTGCCCCAGGGGCGCTGTATCATGGCTGACCCTGCACTCTGACCTCAGCTTCCTGACATGCTGGGGTATGCAAAGAAAAGAATTTCATTGTACATATGTATATGTGATCAATAAAGACTCATTATCATTATCATTACTATAATGCAACATGCAACACACACTGCTTGGATAGGGACACACATTTGTGCTCAGGAGCACTGTCATGCTGGAACAGGTTTGGGCCCCTTAGTTCCAGTGAAGGGAAATGTTCAAAAAGTACATACAGTGGATATAAAGTCTACACACCCCTATTGGGGTGGCAGGTTTTTGTGATTTAAAAAATAAATAAATAAAATAAACCAAGATAAATCATATCAGATCCTTTTCTACCTTTATTGTGAATTTTTAACCTATTAATTAAAGTGAAAAACATTATGAAGGGAAGAAAGTACAATAACCTGGTTGTGTAAGTGTAAACTTTAGTTGATTTTAGATTTTATCACAGCCTTCGGTCTTTTGTGGTAAGAGTCAGTCAGTTTGGCACATCTTGACTTAGCGATATTTTGCCATACTTCCTTGCAAAAGCATTATAATTCTGTCAGATTGGCTGGGCATGTCTTGTGCACAGACCTCTTCAGGTCACCACACAGATTTAGATTGGATTTAGGTCTGGAGTCCTGGACTCTGGCTAGGCCTGTCCAAAACCTTGAACTTGTTTTGGTGAAACCATTTGTTTGTTCTAGAGATTTGCTTTGGGTGATTGTCATGCTGAAAGGTGAAATTCCTCTTTATCTTAAGTGTTTTAGCAGAAGCCTTAAGTTTTTGCATCAAAATTGACTGGTATTTGGAGCTATTCATTATTCCCTCCACCCTAATTAAAGCACAGGTTTCAATTGAAGACAAACAGCCCCAAAGTATGATGCTGCCACCACCATGCTTCAGCATGGGCATGGTGTTCTTTTGGTGGTGGTGTTTTTTTTTTTGTGACAAACATATATTTTGATATTATGGCGAAAAAAGTTCAACTTTGGTCTCATCAGATATCATAACACATTATTCCACATGGTTTTGGGAGATTTGATATATTTTTAAAATTTATTTCCTGGTTAAAAAAAGGCTTTCGCCTTGCCACCCTACCCCAAAGCCCAGATATATGAAGAATTTGAGCGGCTGTTGTCACATGTAGGGAGCAACCAGTACTTTCCAGAAACTGCTGCCATTCTTTTGATGTTGCTGTAGGTCTCTTGGAAGCCTCCCTGACCAGTTTTCTCCTGATCTTCTCATCAATTTTAGAGGGACGTCCTGTTCTTAGTAGTGTCACTGTCGTGGTATATTTTTCCTTGTTGATTATTGTCTATACAGTGTTCTATGGTATATTTAATGCCTTGTAAAAAATTTCTAACACTCTACTGATTGATATTTTTCAACAATGAGATCTCGTACCTGCTTTGTAAGCTCTTTGTGGCCAATGGCTTGTCCAGTTGGATGTTACCAAGAAGGTGTCAGTAAAATCCGATAGGAACAGTTGTACATTATTTGGGGTTAATCAGTCACTTTAGTTGATGGCAGGTGTATACTAATTAGTATTTAACATGAGATTGGTTGATTCTGAACACTGCCACATTCCCAATTATAAAAGGGTGTGCACACAAGTTTTTTGTTTTTCCTTTCCCCACCCCAAAAAAAACATTTCTGGGTGTTTGTCACATGATATTTATACGTCGCAATTTCACTATAAAGGTGAAAAAGGTTCTGACATGATTGATTTAACTTTTACATGACAAAAAAAAAACCTGCCATACACAGGGGTGTGTGTTTAACAGAGTTTTTAAATCCATAGAATGGGGTCAGGTGTCCACAAACTTTTGGCCACATAGTGTATTTGAAGTGTAGGAACCACGGGGTGCTCCATCACAGTTGAATTCATTCAATGTGCTTGTTGTTAAATGAGCGTTTCCTGAGAAATCTTGAACAGTTGATAGTGCACGCGTCAACGGACACAATTCAAGCCTGTAATTTAAATTTAAAGGCAACATTTCATTTTGATATGAAAGTTCACTGGGAAGCTAATGTATTATAACTCCTACTTTGTGTTGAGATGCAGAAGACCTCATTGGATTGCACTCTTCTCAGCCAAGAACAGGAACTTGAGCCTATCATGGGCACAGGCTCACTGTAACTGGAAAAACATCACCTGATCTATTTGTCCAGTTTCTGTGAGCCTGGGCCCATGATAGCCTCAGAGTCCTCTTCTTGGCTGACAGGAGTGGAACCCGATGTGGTCTTCTGCTGTTTTGGTCCATCAGCCTCAAGGCTCAATGTTTTGTGCATTCTGAGATGCTTTTCTGCTCACAGAGTGGTTACTTGAGTTACCATAATCTTCCTGTCAGCACAAAGGAGAATGACCAGTCTGGCCATTGTCCTCTGACCTTTCTCATCAACAAGGCGCTTTTGCCCGCAGAACTGCCCAGGAGATCAGCAGTTTCTGAAATGCTATGGTCACTTAGATCACATTTTACCCCATTGTCTGATGTTTGATATGAACATCAGTAAAAGCTCTTGACTTGTATCTGGATAATTTTATGATTGCACTACTGCCACATGATTGCCCGATTGGATTGGGTGACAATGTGTTCTTAATGAAGTGGCCAGTGTATGTTTATCAGATCATGAGAATTCCATGAAGCTATACGTTATTCTTATACGCCAGATTTTCCAGTCGGAAAAGTCAGCTTTAATTTTTGTGCTCCTGCTGTGGAAGGCAATCAGAAGAGAGACCTAATGCAACACAATGGCACATTTGAATTCTGAAAGTAGGACAGATACACAGAAACGCAGAGAAGCAGCAAGCAGTGCCGTGAACAGACAGAGCAGTAGCTGATGTGTTTCAAAAGGGCAAAGCATTAATATGAATGGAATATGAATGGTGCTTCTGGTAGAGGTCATATCAATATTTTTCTCTGTTAAGTTATTCTAATATTGTGGTATTCTGTATATGATAATAATGTTAGAAATAAGCAATATCGCATGAGCAAGAGTGCCGATATGCTGAATGCCAAGAATATTCACTGCATCTGCACGACTGCGAGTGTTATATTGCTTTTAGACAGCAAGTTCTATAAACAAGTAATTAATATTGTGAAACTGGCATTTCAGACCCCATATAGGCAAATATTTCGAGGGGTTTTTGCGCCGTCAAGGAAAATAATTCGCAAAGAAGCCACAGCTGGATAGAACTTTGAATAGAACGTTGCCATGACAACACAGACTGACCGACAGCTCGTAGTAAGTGTAGTAAAGGTTTCAATGTAATGAACTATCGCTAAGATTGGAATTTAATGTAGCAAACAAAGAGAAAGGGGCGTGATACGAACAGTGCAACGTACCAGTATTAAATATTAACACTCTTGGAAAGCTGAGTGTCCAATCAAATTAATGGACCAGAACAAACTGTTAGTATAAAAATAATTTTAAATTCATGGTGTGTAACATCTTGATATAGGAACCGAGAACATAATTTGAATCTTACACTAGGGTTATGGCGGCTTAATGGTTAGCATGTTTACCTCACACCTCCAAGGTTGGGGGTTCAATTCCCACCTCCGCCCTATGTGTGCATGGAGTTTTTGGATGTTTCCTCCCCCAGTCCAAAGACATGCGCTGTAGTAGTTCCCTGGGATAGGCTTCAGGCTCCCCACAACCCCATATAAGATAATCAGTACAGAAAATGAATGGGTGGCTGGAATATTACACAGACAATATAATATTATTCAAACTGTTTCTTCAGCCATCACATCACCATTTCAGTCTGTGTTACTTTCTTGTTTCTGTTCTAGTGTCTGGCTTTAAAGCCTTCTTGTTCTTCTTTTGGTCATTGAAAATGACGACGTCATTGTAAACATTTGGGGAAACAACCGGGACAGCATTTCCTCGCCAGACTCAGAATCCTGGAATTTATCATCTTAAAGGATCTGGAATTTATCATCTTAATAATGGAAAATGAATCAATCCACTGTAGCTGTTGTGGTTTGGGAAAGGGGCATAGATTTTCAGTTCCCCAGTAGATAGAAACATGTCAACTTTACTTTGTGTTAGACAGTTCAGCATTTTGGGGTTAAAAAGTAGAATGAATTAAAGACTTTTCATTCTGTGATTAAGTTGCCCTTATCAGGTCTATTAGAACAGTCTACAAATCCTTTCCATGTGTCGATGTCAACTCGCATAGTCGTATGAACTTGCGACGATGTTCAACATAATCAGCATCTAGAACTCTAATCTAGGATTCACTGGCTTGTCCTTCTTATGTAACCCTTAAAAATTCAATTCTATGTATACAACAAAATGTTTCCACATCAGAAAGGGTTCTAAACTAGAACCTTTTTAGGAAGCTAAGAACCCTGTCTTTCTTATCCCTCGTTTATTCTTCTGCATTACAGTATATTTGCAGCAATGTAGTAATGAGAGAGGGTTTGTGGGTAAACGTGGCTCATTGATGTACTAGCGTGCAGTCCTCCAAGTTTGTTTCAGATCATATTAGTTAGATATTTTAACTGTTTCAGTAGTTAACATGAGCATCAGGTAGATGTTTGTTAGCAGAATATGAACAGCGTTTCAAAGCCGCAGTGCTTATTAAAGTGCACCTGTTATGGTTTGTCAGATATTACCTTTCATGTAGTGTATTAGAGCTGTTTGTGAATGTAAAAACGTCTGCAAAGTTTCAAAAATCAAAGCGCACGACAAACGGAGTTATTGACTCCCGGAAGAAGGAAGCGATTCTGAACAGCTGAAACGAGTCGTTAGTGATTCCAGACTTTACTTCCTGTACTAACCTACGTAGGTTTGTAATAAAAAAGCCCCGCCTCTGGTCTTCATCGGCTGCCCGCTGACAGACGGAGCTGAAAGTCGTTATGGTAGTGGGCGTTTCCTTTTCTGATGGCGGTAGGCCAATCACAACAGACTGGGACATCTGACCAATCAGAGCAGCGTATGCTCTCTGAAAGGAGGAGTTTAGAATGAATCATTTAGAACGGATCATTGAACGAGTCGTTTGTGACACTGGGGGAAACAGGTAATGCTGCAGTTTAAATTATGAGCACGTTAAAGTGTTTTTTGAGCTTGGATGCATGTAAATCTATTGTACGAGACCTTTAAAACAACACATTTCAAAACCATAACAGGTGCGCTTTAATACTTTAATAGCAGTGCATTGTTGAGTTAGAACCTGGAAATAAGCAGTATTGATTCACTTCTTCTCTCCAGTTCGTTCTGGAACGAAGCGCGAGCCTTTCATTTCATGTTTTTCATTTGTGGATATGTACCTGTTCCTTGCGAGTATGTTGGCAGACACCTGTGCGACCTCCCACGCACAACGCCCTCACGTGTTCACAAATACGCAGATGTAAAGATATAAATCAGGCCCGAGAGTGCTTCTTTGGAACGACAGTGTCATCTCTTGTATGATGATGATGAAGATGATGATGATCAGACTTCTGTGATGGAAGCTTTACAACGCCAGACCCATCCATTGTCTTAAGAAATAAATTAGAAACGTTTGTGCTAAATAAAAGCTTAGGCATGGCAAACATACAGCAGCACTGGCATACCATTACGTAATTACAGGTGCATTTAAACTGTTCCTGCCCATCAACTGTAGACTACATTCACTGGCTTAGCCCATGAAAAACCTGATTTTGATGCCTCATGCATGCCAGCGATAGCAAATCTAAAAAGAAACGAGATTATTTTTCAAGAAGAGGACTGCTGTGAGATAAGCCCTTTGAATAGAACTGCAATCTGTCACAGTCATCATGACAAGTTTGTGAGCAGTTTCTCTCAGCAATGCGGGTTCCTTCGACTACAGCAATGGTTTTGGAGCTCATTTGAATTTGCTGAATAATAAATTGCATAAAAATGAGATGTAGGTTTATTTTAATGCTATACCTGCCATATGGTGCAGTCATTTTGTAAAGGGCAGGTGTGTTTGGCATTTAAATCTTGTCCCCCCCACCACCCCAAACACTGTTTACAATTACACGCTTGTTTAATACTTATATATTTAGGTCTTAGAGCATTAATATTAACATTTCGAGAGAAATCTTTCTTTTCTTAGCTATAATAGGAAGACATGGTTGTTGTTTTTTGTTTTTCACATCATGGATTTTTCTCTTCATCATCAGTGTCATAAGAGCAATACTGTTTCGGATTATAAGTGTGTTTGTTTGGCAATGGAACAGAGCAGACCGACTGAAACATGAAAAGTAAGGTTGCTGAACAGCTTTTCTGTCTGTCTGTCTCTCTATGTGTCTTTTTTTTTCCGTCTCATGCTATTGTATGCGTTTTGATCCATTGCTCTGTCTACACGAAGCTATAATTAGTTTCCTGTCTTTCTTTTCGCTCTTTTTGTTTCTTCCTGTTTTTCATGTCACTGTGTGAGTATCCATGTCTTTTATGTCTTTGTGCTGGGAAATGGTGTCTCTGTGTCTGTGTCTCTCACTCTGCGTGTGTGTGTGTGTGATACTGAAACACAACTCGTCAACAACTTAAAATCTTGGAGCCTTTAAGCGATTAACAGATTTTAATCCATTATGTTCTGTGTCTCTTCCAGCTGGAGATAATACGCACTCGTTCAGTAGAGCGTTTGTCCTTCTCCCTCACCGTTGCCACCTTCTTGACATCCACCTCCTGGACTCTGTATGGCCTTCAGCTGGGGGATTACTACATTATGGTGAGGAAAGACCATTCATACATAATTCATATTTAGCCATTTGTATACCACCGACGTGCTCTTGACAAGCGTAACGAGATGAAGAGCTTGGTGTCCTGTTCTCGGCGAGCGTCATGTCTTTGAGTTCACAAGAAGCCCAATTTATTCATCTCATCTTACTTAACCCGGCTTTTTGAAACGGCTCCAGATTGAAGTGCTTTCAGGTCTTTAGTATCATTGGTGTAAAGCCGAAATGTGGCGTGTACTAAATGTAATGTATTTTGGTTCAGTTGTTATTAATAGCTTTCACTTGTGACTTTTGATGATGAAGGAATTTGTCTTTTAGCTCTCGTAGGCATGTGTGTAACATCACTAGAACCTTAGAGCAGAGGCGAAGACCACATTTCATGCCGCTCGTAATTTTGAAACCCGCAGTTTAATAATAAAGAACACTTTAAATGCTTCTTTTTAAAGCCATGTTATTGTTCAGTTATTCGTCTTAAGTTTATATGATTGTGATGTTGCTGTTAAGATTGATTGATGTGATTCTGGACCTGCCTTAGAGTTTAAGGGGTTAAATTGGCAGACGAGTCGTTTTGAGATGCAATTGCAAATGCAAATGTGTTTAAAGTGCACCTATTATGGTTTTTAAACGTGCCTAATTTTGTTTTAAAAGTCTCATACAATAGGTTTACATGCAAGCAAGGTCAAAACACACTTTCATTTTCTCATAATGTACATTGCAGCATTACCTTTTTTTCCCAGTGTCTCGTTCAAGGATCCGTTCATTCTAAACTCCTCCTTTCAGAGAACCTACTCTGCTCTGATTGGTCAGACAGCGCGTGTCGGAAAGGAAACGCCCTCTACCATATCCGAGTTTATCAGATCCGTAATAATGTCGGTTTTACATTAGCAATTTGAGCCCGAGTCTGATAGTGATGCATCGGAAGATCAACCCGAACCACCATCGCAAGCACGACGAGAACAGGACGTTTCTCAGTGGTAAGTTTATATGTAGTTTGGCAATCACGTGAGTTAGCCGGTTAGCAGAGGCTAACAGCTGTGCGCTGTCTGTACATGTATACAACACAAAACCACGTATTTGGAACACTCTGTAGAAAATATATACATAAATAATTAATCATACTTACAGGTTGTCCAAATAAAGTGGGTACAGCCGCATCTTTAATGAATAATCGTTTCGCAAATCCCGCGTTGTCTTCAGCTAGATTTGAGAAGCAGTCGTCGGTGAAAAACACAAATGAAGGTCGGAGTTGAACTGCTGTGGTATCGTTTTAAAATGAATTCTAACCACCTGACGCTTTACATCCTCATCCTTTGGGAGTCCATGCAAAGTGGTTTTGGTTTTGCAGCACAGAAAACGACGTCTTCTAGACACGAACCTAACTGTTTCAGGACGCAACCGGAACTGTAGTGTTTGAGGGCGGGTCAAAGTTCACGCGCAGCCAATGAAGACCAGAGGCGGGTTTTTTGTCACAAAGCTACGTAGGTTAGTACAGGAAGTAAATCTGGAATTTCTGACGACTCGTTTCAGCTGTTCAGAATCGGTTCCTTCTTTTGGGAGTCAATAACTCCATTTGTCATGCACTTATGATTTGTTTTACATTCACAAACAGCTATAGAGCACACTACATGAAGGGTAACATCGGAAAAAGCATAATAGGTGCACTTTAAGGAATAAAAAACATACTGTTTATGAATGATTTCATTTCTCTCTCTCTCGCTCTCTCTCTCTCTCTCTCTTTCTCAGGTGCCCAACACACCAGGCATTGCAACAAGTCTCATCCGTTTCCTCCTCTTCCGGCTTTTCGACTCGGCTAGTCAAGGCAAGCCATCTTCTAAATCCCTCCAGATCTGAGCAGATCTAATTAAGTCACCAAGTGCCTTAGCCATGTTCCCTATGCCAATCTAAACCAAATCCCCTGACACCTCTTACATCACACCCTGTCCTTATACCATGTATGTATGAGGTTTTCTTTGCCTATTCACTTTAGCGCTATTAGTAGAAGCCGATTCTAACCTAAACCAAACTCACCATTGCTCAAACAATCCTGAGAGAATATGATTCAGCTCAGCGGTTATGGTCGTCTGCTGGAAGTTTTGTAAATTCAGCTCCAAGCTTTGTCACACTGCCACTTTGAATAAGACCCTCCACCCACAAATGCTTCATGGTGTCTGTATGCACTGTGACCCCAATTTAAAAAGCACGGTTATGCGGGAAGACATTTTCCCCAAGCCTTGGTCGATTGATCCGCGAATTTACAAATGACACCTCAAGAGTTGTGCTCGCTAACAGATAAGAGCAGTAAAATGAAATTGCGGTCTTATCTGCAAATTAGATCCTGATATCCTGAAGCAATATGTTCAGCTATTGTTTTATACAAACATGCCTGTTAATTGCCAATTTATTTCTATTTTCGAATTCTGTGATTCGTAATTTCCGTGTAAATGCCTTTACGTGACGATTTGCCGAAGGTATACAGTGTAAAAGCTGACCCAGGACCAGACAGACAACGATTTAAAACTCGTGCTTGGCAGCTTTTCGCTGCAGCTCCACTCTGACACACCCCTGGTTCTTAAATAGCGTTATCGGGTGTGTTTGGTTTGGGCTGGAGCGAACACGCACACACCCTGATCTCTGGGTGTGACTTAGTTTACATCTGTTGATGGGCCAAGAGCTTGTGCACTTACGCTAAACCTAGAGAAGCCCTTGACTCCTTGATTTGGTTTGGGTCTAGTTTTTAAATCTACACAGAACTTTACTCCAGAGTTTATCTGTTGCTTTAGTGTCCTACATTTCTTTCTTTTTTTTTTTTTTTTTACTGGCCTTTAGACATTTATTCCCATAGTACTCTATATTTGTATCCCACACTGGATTGTATAAAGATGCTAAGCCATCACAGCCCCTATTAAAGTATTTTTTATAATTCACTTCACTTCCGTCTTCAACCCAGAAAAGCGGATTTAATGATGTTTTTATGTGAAGCAGCTGACCTGGGACTGGTGACGATAGTAAATGTTACGCTCTTTCACTTCCACTAGTCAACTAGTCCAAAAAAAAAATTCCCAAAGAATTGCAGCATGAAGAATGAGCAGTGTATCCTTTATCAGCGGTACAGATATACATGTCCAGACTCCTTGCACCTTGCATTAGATTTCACCAAAAATCTAGAGCAAGGCGTCGAGTGAGGAGTGAAAAACGACCGATCCGTGAGAAGGTGAGAGAGCGCAGATGGAGTTCTTGGCATGTTGCTCCAGTACATCTGCTCAAGTCCACAAGGTTCGCGTTAAGAGACCAACAGAGGTACATATTTACTCGTATGCGTTCACATATTATACAAAGCAAATAAAAGAACGAGCTATTGGAACCAGCATCTTATTTCTCATAAAGTGCTTTATTGTCAGTGGTGTAGACAAAAAGCTTCTGATACTGTTTTATCTGTGCTTCGTTGTGTTTAACAACGTTTTATACACTAAACCGGGGTGTTTCAAGCCAGGGACTTTCGATACAAAAAAATAAATATTTACCTCAATGATCATTATGCTGTTATTCAGATCAAATATATTGAATATGTTTGTAAAGTGTAACACTTTCCATAATGATGTGTGAGGAGTTTTACCGTGTGCAATGTTCTTATGCGCTACGGTTTATCAGTGTGGACTGAGTGGATGTTTTGTTCACTGTTTTCCGTTTTTGCCTGAATGTCTCAGAAATAAAAGCTTATATGATGATGATCTTTATGTAATGGGTATCTTCTGTGTCTGATTTTGAAGGAAGAATTAGAGTAGACGAGCACAGCTTAGCATGTGAATGCCGGTGGATTTTCTCTCAGAGAGGATAATCTCTCAGTGAAAAGCGCAGGCAAACAAAAAATTATCCTTGGTATTATAGCTCACTACATGGAATGCGATTCATAGGAATAGCTAGCTACAAGTACTACTGTGGGAGATTGCCTGACAGTTTTTTTTTTTTGTTTTTGGTGCTTGTAATGTCACCACTAGCATGAATGCAATAATTGTCAGTGTATCCTAGGGCGGCTCTGCATGCACCTCCTTCCCTCTGGTCAGGGAGAGATAAAAGCAGGGAACATGGGAGTGATTGATAATCACAAATGTCTGGAGGTCAACTTAAAAGACACGGGGTGGTGGGTGTTCGGGACAGATTTAAGAAGGTTTAATTGTTGTGTTAAGAAACAGATATATAATACATGCATATCAGAGACCGTGGTTGTACACAACATTTGTACCCCCACGTACAGCCCTTTAATTTGTCTCTAAATATACATGAGTAGACACTTTTATGACTTTAATAGCAGTTCTACGAGGCAGAGTGGAACCAAAGTCTGCAGTTGGTGAAGGTGCTTTTGTTTTGCTGCTTCTCCCCATTAAGTGTCTAGCTCTCTACACTACACGGAACGACACAACACTGATACTGAATAAAGCACTCCGGTTTAAGCTAATGCATTTAAGTGCACTTAGTACATTGTGCAAAAATGTGTATGCTATGTTTATGAGGGCAGCATTATGAATTATGAAAAGGTCTTTACTTGGTCCCACCCAAAACTGTTGCATTTTATGCAGTCAGCTTGTTTTGGAAGAGGGTTGCAAGTGGAAAAAGCAAGTCCATGGGGTGGTCACCAAGGTCTTGTTTTAACGCAAATAACTGGAATCAAATCGAATCAAGTATGCACACATAGGCGAGGGCAAACAAAGTGAATGCGTAAATTCAGACGGTGTATCTGCGATGTACAGAAGCGTTTCTGTTAGTGCTAAGACATATTGTAAAGGTTGGGAGAGGGGGATTACGACCATTCTAGGTAATTGCAAAAAGCTGCATTTCTGATATTGTAAGTCAGAAATTTGTGTGCATGATTTTTTCCCCCCCTGAAAAGACTGAGAAAAAGAAGAAGAAGAATTCCCATCGTTTTCGCAAAGGATGCACAAACTCTTTGTGATAGTTTCAGGTCTTTATGTGTTGTTTTTTCGAGATGGATAGATCACTGAGACCTGGCAACCCTTCATGCAGTAATCACAGGACATATGGCTAAAAGTACGCTCAAACATACAGTGATTTTATCGCTGCAAGTCGCCAATTCAATTCAATTTGATTTGTATAGCACTTTTAATAATGGACATTGTCTCAAAGCAGCTTTAAAGAAACATATAAACACAGGATACAGATTTAAAGTGTGTGAATTTATCCCTATTGAGCGAGCCGGTGGAGATGGTGGCGAGGAAAAACTCCCTAAGATGATATGAGGAAGAAACCTTGAGAGGAACCAGACTCAGAAGGGAACCCGTCCTCATCTGGGTAATAACGGATAGTGTGAAAGTAAAAGAAAGTTCATTATGGTTTTTATATGAAATCTGTTTGTTGAACTAGTCCAGTGACTTGAGTACAAAATTGTATGTGGTAATTGCAGTCCTAAGACCATCGCAGCAACCACGGCAAGAATGTCCATGTGGAATTGAGGTCCAAAACCATTTCCATGGTACTTTAAGCGGTACCATCCTCAGCAATCTCCAGGCTGTAGCCTCCAGTTGATGAGGTAGGGCATCATGATGGATCAGGCAAGTCTGCTGTACTATGAAGTTGCCAGTAGGTGTTCCTACTACTGGTTGCCATACTAACATTTATCAGCGGGTGGCGCAACTAGCATTCCACTTTTGACAACAAACCAGTTTTCTTGCCGCTAAAATGAAACATTCTGAACGGAGAGCGTTTGTATATAAAATTCGCCAGTGTATATGCGCATCGTCATATACGAGATGAAGGAGAAACGGTGTGTGCTCTTTGCCATTGCGGCCATCTCTCTGCGGTGCTGGACTGTCTCGGTCCACGAAACAATTCGGGCTCGTGCGCGTTACTGTCTTCACTCCCATTGGTCGTCACTGCAACCAAGTCGCCCCAAATTTGCATGAAGTTAAACTTTTCTCAACTTTGCTGGAAGTAGCCAGCTTTCAATGAAAATGGTCTCCGGTCACTTTGTCGCCGCGAGTAGCCGTAGGTCTGAGCGAAGAGTGGAAATCTGTTGGCCAGTTTAATGACAGTTTGTTTTTTCCCCTCACACAGCTGAGGTTCATTTCCTGCCAATATCTGCAGCTGATCTCCTTAAGTGACCTGGTGGCAACAGTAATAGTGATAAAGTCAAATGAACCGAACGTGTAAATAAACGAAAAACCAAATTGAAATCTTTACTGTATTTCTTTCCATAGTCGTTTGAATCTTACGTTTGCAAATATTACCAGATGCTTGCAGCCATTTTCAGTATTACAATGAAACCACACAGATCATTCTAGGTTATAAACGCACCACTTGGGCTGCTGTGTTGTACATTATAACGTTTGAAAAGAACTATCAAGAGGTCTTGTTAGAATGGATGCTACGCACTTTCCTATGCATCTTATTCCTGTGATGGTTGTTAAAGTGTCTGATACTTTTGCAAGGATGCTTACACTAACACTAACACACTAATTCTGCTGCATGTGAGTCATTGATGCTGACTGCCAGCTATGAAGAAGATTCTGCTGAGTTTAGTGATGTTTCAGGGGGAATGTCTTTTTCTTTCAAAAGCCAAATTGCTTCAGGTGTTTAGCTCGTTTGTTTTTTCTTTTCTTTTTTTTAAACAGACGCTCGGTGATGTCACCGGCTGAACGTTTGATGTTTATTACGTGCTGTGGATATGAAGCTGTCATTACTTTAATTAGAGGTGGAGAGATGTTGCTTTGCTGCCATGTGATTCAGTCGGGTAGATGCTTTCTGCGATCTTCCTGGCTGAGAATGCGGCAGCCAGTTAAAGAGTTAACCAATTTATCCTTGTCAGGGACACTGTAGGTCTAGAGCCTAGCTCAGGAACACTGGTGGGAAGACATCCTGGATGGGATACCAGTCCATCGTAGGGCACCGTGAACACACACTCGTTCAATCCCACTACTGACATGTTTCTGGGTGGTGGGAGGAAACCGGAGAATGCACAGGAAACCCACAGAGACACGGGAAGTACACGCAAAACTGCACATTATCCCAGGCTCAGGATTGAAGTTAGGACCCTGGAGCTATGTGCTGTGTATAAAGTGTGACGGAAAAAGGCTTTACTTTTTGCGTCATATTCATGTATATTAATGAAAAGAGCTTGAGCATACAGTTATGGTCAGCTGTAATGTTCAGCAAGCATGGAGACAGTGAGATTACTGTGTGTGTGTGTGTGTGTGTGTGTGTGTGTGTGTGTGTATAGGAAAGGAGAGTCCACTGAAGAAGACTATGTTTGGCATGCTCTAACTACAGTATTAAGTATTTAAATGAATAATGGACAGGACGTACACAAGGGTCTTTAAATGACAATAGATTTCTGAGACTTGTAACACACAACTCTGCGTGTGTGTGTGTGTGTGTGTGTGTGTGTGTGTGTGTGTGTGTGTGAGACTAATCAGTCCAACAATGGATGTTTGCACAAAGCTCAAAAACAGGATCCCTGTGTTTCCTGAGTGGTCTCCATGGGATTCACATACACACTCACGCACAGGCCATTTCTGATTATCTATCACTCACACACTACGCTGTTGCAGTCATATTATGTCTCAGACACACACATAGACCAGATTATCTTCCTATGCTGTGGCTCTTTGTCTCATGTTGGGGTGTAGGCAGACTGTAAACAAACACATATTCTTTCATGATGGGTGGTGCTACCCGCTAACGTGTAGGTGCAGGTCCGAATTTGGCACCGGAGTAGTTTTTTGATTTATGAAGGATTTGTGTGTTGTCTCAGCTTCCTTCTTCATGTTAAAGCACATCTTGGTGTTGATCATGGCTGCTTTCATGCACGAAGCACATGGTGTATTGGGGAGGCTCATTCATAATGTTTTGGTTCTAGTTTTCAATTTTTTTTTATTTATTATAATGTTTTTTTTGTTTTACCATTGGTTACACGCATCTCTCAATACTGGGTTTTACACATTTCTCTTTAGCAACATGCAGCTCAGTACAGCAGGTTACCTCACATCCAAAAAGCACGAAAACTATCAAAATCAATTCGGTCTACCTGAGTTAGGGATTTTTTATTTATTTATTATTTTTTTCAGCTGTATTTATAGCCTACCATATAATGGGAGATTTTATATCAATACACAAATTACGTAATCATAATCAAACGCCTTATATAATATTGTCTGTTAGTTTGGCGCGGGTTTGTTTGAGCGTGGCAAAATCCGATCAGGGGAATTCTGCAATTTCACTTCGGGTTCTGCCGCTGCGATGGATCTTGTTGGGAAACCAGATGTTACATTGGCGATCTGGGAGCGTTTTAAACGAACGAGCTGAACCAAAACATTTGGATGAAGCCATATGTCGGCTTTGTGGGGAAACAGTAAGTGTTAAACGGGCAAAACACTAGCCTACACATCTCAGGATCCATCTCCAGGCATGACACCCCACCGCATTTTTTTTAAATTTAATATTTAGCTTTTTAACATATTATTTAGGTTACCATCCTACTGGTATTTCTTTCAGTGTTATAGGCTTGTGGTGTACTACACTTGTAAAATAAATAAAGTATTCCTCAGAGCAATGTGCGTGTTTCACTTCTTCTCCTCTCCTCTGTGGGTTAATCACAATACCTAATCCCACAGCACCCTAAGGCTGTTTCTCACTGCAACAACACGACACAAAAAGGCTGTATTGAGTTGTTTCAGTGACGGAAGTGCTAAAATATAGCCTCATTAAAATTTTCGTATATTATGTTTTTATTTAATTCAAGCCTATAAAATTGCCTATATATTGGGTCCCTCTGCTGTTTGTCACTGACTTAGCTGAAATAATTAACAACCATCGGACTAAACCATTTTACGGACCGGAGAAGAGATATGTGGAAAACTTCTTTCATGAAAATGCATTTTTATGGTTTTCATTAAACTCTCTCAGGTAGAGAGTTGATAGTTGATATACACTGTATATATATATATATATATATATATGTATATGTATATGTATGCTGTGGAAACAAACCACCTGGGTAGGTCTTGAGAAACTGAGAATCAGCTGTGATTGGTTGATGATTTATTCATTTACATTGAGATTTTTTTTTTTATTCAGTATATTAAAAAAAAACGCCATGGGAATCGGAATAGATGCAAAGTTGTTGGGTTTTGAACTTATATTGAACAGTTAAAAAATAATAATAATAATACATATATATGTATGTACATGTAAAAAATCCTCCAGAAGCACAACTGGAGGTTGAGTTACAGTGAGAAAAGATTTTGTGTATTTTCAAATTTGGGTCCAAGCAGGGAAAGCTGATCTACGGTTCCATCCACATAGACCGCTGGTGTGCTAACCATGCGAAGAGCTTTGAAAACATGAACTCACACATGAGTTACACACTAACTGTAAAAAAAAAAAAAAAAAATTAATAAAAACAACCTGTAAATGATCATCTACCACACTGAAATGTTGTAATTATTTATACTTTCTGCATAATGCAGTGCTAATCAAATAACACTCACTTTTAAATAAGTTCTATTTCAAGCTATCATTAATTCATAGGTTAATAGGTTCATGTTCACACAACAGCAAGTTTTGGGATGGTGTTGAGGATGGTTCTGGGGTGTTTTTTTTTTTTTTTTTTTATGCAAACCTGAACCTCCTGCTGAAAAAACCCAATAGAAACCATCATAGAAATTTGAATGGTCTCCACTACATATACCATTACAAACCATAACATGTTAACCATTAAAACCATTACCAAATGGTTTCTATTACATAGTAGGATACTAGACATAAAATGCCATGAATAGTCCGCAACAATTTACCAGTAGAGACCCACAGGGACCATTACAATTTCCATTAAAACCAATTCAAGCCCCATTATAACCACTACAAATTCTATGAGGGTTTCTATTGTTTTTTGTTTTTGTTTTTTCCCAGCAGGACAGTGAATGCTGGGTGAAATAATTTACTCTGTGTTTATGCCTATGGCGTGTGTGTGTGTGTGTGTGTGTGTGTGTCTATGACATTCTATGTTTTATTAGGAATGTTTTGTATGTGCTACTTCTATCCACTTTGGTCCTGCATGTGGCACAATTGTCTATGTGTGGACATGTTATATATATATATATATATATATATATATATATATATATATATATATATTTTTAGGACTCGGGCTATATCGAAGATGCCAGGAGAAAAACTTTGCACGTTCGTGTATATTCATACATCCTTAATAAGGGTAAAGATGCCGTTATGCTATTTAAGCAGTTTATTAGGAATTGGAATGCAATTTATTATTCTTTATCGATTGTTTTAATGGTTTAAGATTAAACCTTTAGTGGTGCGTGCACATGCTTGTGTATATCATTCCTCTCTGACGCTGTGTTGGTGTGTGAACATTACTTTAGTGCAGATTGAGTTAACTCCAGATGGACACTAATGGCTTGAAATAGAACTGCTTTAAAAGTGAGTGTTGATTGCTTAGCACTGCATTTTGGGGTGAGGGAGGGGGGTATAGGGGCTGTTTTTTTTTTTTTTTACTCTGAGTTCGAAGCCACCTGTGAGCTCTTGAGAGGTTGTTTTGAACTGAGAGCGAGGTAGAGAAAAGAAGGAATAGAGGAGGAGGAGCAGGAGGAATAGGAATGCGCCTCTCTCATTCGCTCTCCTCTTATTTGCTCTGCTTTCTTTCAACCTTAATGTTGCCCTTCTTCCCGTCCGATCGGTTCTTTCCCTGCCGTGTTTATTTCTGTCGTTTTCCTATAATTGTGTGTGCTCATCCGCCGCCTTCAGTTCAGCTGCTTGGATTTGTCAGCCATACACTATCACTGAAGTCAGAGACAAAAACACAGGGCCAAAAGTGAATGCCACTGGCGCATCTGAAAAGCCACGAGCATAAAAGAAAAAATGTGAAGGAGGGAATACAGGTGTCATTTTCAAAATATTGTCTCTCACATATGCACACAGAATGCGCTTATATTATCCACATTATCTTTTATTTTTATGCACATACAGTGATTTACTTCTCACATTCACTTGTTCCAGGTGAATATGAAACCACTATTTTGTATGTGTTAGGTAAGGTGGTGTATGCAAGAGCCTTTTGTGTGACTATGAGAGCGTGTTGTTTGACTGTGAGAGATAAAGTATTGAATGGGAGTCTTTTTTTTTTTTTGTATAAGATCTGTAAATGCACACACCCACACACATCCACACATATCCTCACACATCCTCTCACATATATATATATATTTTCTGTGCTGAGAAAAGAACAGAAAAACTATTAACTCAAAACTAATTGCAAATGCAGGTCTAAGGGTATTTGTTAAACTGGAAAGGTTTATAGTCTATAGCGATGCGAATGTTTGACGTGATGACGCTCTTGAATCGAAATAATCGATCCCTATGGAGCTATTCACACCGGGCGTGACAAAGGAGTAGCATGATCCTGCAATACTGGAGGCTGCGTTTTCAGGACCGCAGTCCTAGGACCCCATTTCTAGGGACCCTAGGTTTTTATTGATAACGCCACCTAACGAATTAGAGCACCAGTGACGGCATTTTTTTCTGGCAACATAGAACATGGACGACAATCAGGGTGTGAGTACCAAATGTGGATCCATTTTTATTTGTTTAACATTAAAAACAATCGTGATGCATGGAATTGGACAGCAAAGTTAACGTAGCTGAAGTGACCGAGCGTTGATAATTATAGTCTTAAACGCACTATATAGAAACCATAATATATTAGCTTCTAATGTGGTAAAACAAACTGTTAGCATATTCGTTTAATGAAACTGTAGTGCGACTGGCAAGCCGCAACTATGTGTGGACTTAATGAGTATGATAATAAATCCTAGCCGGCGCATTGAACTTAAAAATCTGATAAAAGTGTGTCGATATGACGTGTCTGTCAGCTACATTAAATGCTACTGTCTTCATTTTGAAAGATTGTTTAATTGTTCATTGTTTTACCATTTTAATTAAGTTAAGATTATCTTAATATTTACAATGTGCTGACTGCCTGTTCACCCCACAATACATGTTATCAGCACGTCTCTTCATTTTGACATTGTTTTTGTAACGTCGAATGAGACATTTGACATTTTTAATAGTCAGAAATAACAGAAAGGCCTGCATAATAATTGACTATTAAAATACCACGTGTTAGATTCTGTCATATACTGTATAGTCTATATGAAGTGATTTCAAGGACACCGATTTAGCTCAAATGTAGGAAATAATATGACAGAAGATTTTTTTTTTTAAATCAAGTACTAGGCTTAGGCCTAATTTATGTCTACGTATGTTTATGAACTGAATTTAAAATATTTCATTTGACCACTTGGGCTCTCTCTTTTTCAAGAAGCACATAACAATCCAAGAACGGAGATCCTTGCCCGAACTGAAGAAATGCACCACATGCTGCAAGGACTTCTTCTGTAGTTCGGCTTTATTTCACAGACCAAACAAAGTTGAGTAAAGTCGAACCACATTTAGAGAGCCGTTTCAATCATGCAGTTCTCCACGAACATAAAGTTTGCAAACATTCTCTCGGGAAATGCAAATCGAGTTATGATGCATGAAAAGCAGCCTGGATGTTATGATCAATTCCATTTGAGCAATGAATCCAAACAACTGCCATTATGTTTTGTTAGCACACAATACATTTAAAAATTCTATTAGTACAAAATAATTTGCCTATAGGGTGTACCCTTCAAAGTGGTTTCCTCAGAAGTCCTCTTCCCGGGTGCCTGTCTACCTCGACAGTGAAGAACAACAGGAAACCCTTCTTGCTTATCTGAAGTCAGTACTGCATGGAACACCAACGCAACTGAACTTCACAGATGAAGTGCAGATCATCTGTGGTGTTCTATTTCCAGAGTTACGCCTAACAATATAATGTATCTGTGCATGTTCCTGCTCCTGCACTTTCAAACCCTACTGTTTACTATACTGTATGCTGCTTGTGTATATTTAAATGAACCATTTTCTTTTGATCGGCCATCATATATAGCCTGGCTGTGCTGCAGAATTTGTCTTTGCAGGAAACTGAACTTCTTCTTCTATCGTCTCCCTCCGTTCTCATGTGTTTTCATTTCCCTGATTGATTAGTGCTCTGTTTAAGTTCCCTGGTTTTTCTCTTCAGTTGCTGGAGCATCACATAAAGTCAGGTTCTGTTTGCGTTTCTGAGTTCTCACATTTGTTAGTGTTTGGTTTATGCACTGGTTGTTTATATTTTGTGTTTTCTTAGGGTTTCTTTCCTAGTTTTACAACTAGCCCCGGTGCCTAGTGTGTTTATTCCTTGTGTTTGTCTCCCAAGCCTGTTCCCTGTGTCTGTCCCCCAATAAAGAAGTTCTGCATTTTGTATCTGCATCCCTGGACTCCCTCGTGACATGTTCAAGTAAATGTGCCTTATTTCATTCTCTCTCTCTCACTCCGTCTTTCTCTCTCTCAGGAGTCGGTGAAGACAGAAGTTCTATGCATGTGGCATCTGATGAATAAATGGGTTTGTGTGTGTGTGTGTGTGTGTGTGTGTGTCTGTTCAATTGTTGTTATGTACTATTTTATAACATATACACAATCTTGAATCTGCCCCCAGAGTCATCCCTGTGTCTTGCCTCTGTACTTTAAAATATGTGGTTGAGATCTAGTGATTGAAACGGCCATAGCATATGATTCCTTCTTTATTTTCCTTGATGAGTTAATTATGCTAATTGGGCACACACATTTCTCAACATGCCGCTCTTAGCAACCAAGTTGAGTTGCAAGAAAAAAAGTAGTATTTAGGTGTAATAAAACTATAAGTAGTTAGTATTTGGTGGAACTGCTGCCTTGGTTGCACTTTTTTTGGTCCTCCAAAAGGATTGCTGTTCTCCAATTCAGTAGGTGGCGCTCTCATAAAAAACTAGGGTCCTAGTAATGCCGTCCTAGGACTGTGGTCCTGAAACTTCAGCGTCTGGTATTGCAGGAACACACTATTGGGACAAAGTGAGGCTTTTTTTTTTTCATCCAGTGTGTAGATTTTTTTCCTGTCGCTCTGCAATGAAACGGGCCATCCAGAGAGATTTGCGCTTTAGATCACGTGCCTGGCGACGCTGCTGTTGCACGAATGGGCGAGATTGGTGACGCTATAGCACAGAAAGCTGTTTTGAAAAGCAGTGTAAGCACCGAAGAAACGTATTCCAGAAGAGAGAAGAGAATGGATGTTGAGATTTTGTTATCATTTGCCAAGTTTCCATCCACTTTTTGTGCATTTCTGTTATCGAAAAAGTGAAAGCACGTAAAAAAATTAAAAAAAATTTAAAAAAGACTTTTGCGGTCTCCTGCCTGTTTCCAGTATTTTACCGATAAAATGGTACACATCAGTTACTTATGCTGCATTAAAAAGTGCCATTTGCTCAGTGCTGTCTCTCTCTCTCTCTCTCTCTCTCTCTCTCTCTCTCTCTCTCTCTCTCTCTCACACACACACACACACACACACAGACACACACAAGTGCTCGTACCAAAAAAGTATATTTCTTACTGAAATACTTCATATTTGTTTGAATGCAAACAAATATTTTTTTTTTTCATAATGTTACAGTTGGACTTTTTGAAGCAGAAAACAATACTCAGTATGTCACTTGTTATTTATCTTTATATTCTTGTTGAAAGGTCAGTCATAAATATAATGGGATATGAGAGAGAGTAGTAAAAGAGTAGTAAAAAAGGCAGAGCAAGGGTCAAACACAGTAAGGGAATAAAAATACAAAAGGCTAAGTTCTTACATGAGAGCAAACTACTGGCAAGACTTTGTAAGTAACATAATGAACCTTGTGCTTTATATAAGAGGTGAACAGGAAGTGAGTGATGGCTATATTGATATTCACTTCAAGAGAGAAAAAAACGAGGCTGTTGAGGGAATGACTGTTTAAAGCTGTGACATCAGCAATAACAGGAACCTACTTGTCTCGCTAGTGTTCCGCAACATTAAATGTAACGATAAAATGTTAAAACGGACGACTTATTGCTTTGTAATAAAGCCAAATTCATCATTCTTGGCAGGTATAAGTGGAATAAAACACTTCAGAATGTGCTGTTAATGTAAAATCAACTTTGGGGTGGTAACAGTAACTGCGCTTTGCATCGGGCTGGATCACATCACTCCGTTGTTGATTGTTGTCCTTTAACAGCACGCCCTGTTGTGTTTAATTTCTCTATAACTTCAACACAGAAGGTGTTCTTCATCTTCCATGTTTGTGTGTCTTTATGTGTGAGTTTTGAGTTTTTTTTTGTCAGTGCAGGGAAACATGATTTTACAGATAAATCAATCATGACTGGTAAAAAAAAAAAAAAAAAAGAAAAACACAGTCAGAGTAAAAGATGCATGCACACCCTTTCAGCTGTTTGTCAGGAAGCCTGAGAGGAGAGCTGTTGCTAAGGGAACAGGTGAGGTCAGAGGTCAGCTTATAAAGCTGCATGTGGAGCATCTGCACCTCACCACCCGCTGAGTTTGGGTTTTATATGTGCGGCTGCTTCAGGAGGTATTTATTAGGAGCCTCATGCACTTTCCAGGTCAGAGATATTTGTTTCTTTTAATGTTCACTTTTTACTGAACCATCTGTTTCTGGTATACATACCTGTGTGCTGCTCTCACGCGTCTCTGCTTCAGCTCTTTTCTAATTTGAAACTTTGCTCAGACATCCTCTATGTTTCGTTTTCAGGTCCGTTGATCTTTCAGTTCATTAATATTTCAGACCAAATAATCAGCGCCGGTTAATAATGTATATTGTCCTAAGTGTTTTGCTAAAGTGCTGATGGAAATGACTGATGAGGTTGTGTGGCTTTTCTCTTTGCTGAAAGATTCTCCGCTGGGAAAGAGCTTCTTTTTTTTCCCCCCCTGTGCCAGCACTTTACGATTATAAACCTGCCTATAGATTTATCGCTGATATTTCTGTTCCTGTTTCTGACAGCACAGTTTCTAGTCTGTATGTGTGTGTCCATATGTGAAACCGTGCCATAATTCAAACTTTGCTTCTCATATACATCTAAAATGTTCTCATCTTCAGTAGTTTCACCTCTCATTCAGTTCAGGTTACTTCTAACATCTTGATAGACTTTATGTCTATGTGAAAATTACAATGAGTGAATACGAATGCTTATTATACGTGGGTGACAGGTCAAGTAGTAAATGTGAGAGAATTTTATGTAACCATGAGAGAAAAAGATATATATATATATATATATATATATATATATATATATATATATATATATTAGAGAGAGAGAGAGAGAGAGTTGAAGTGTGACTCATGGCACCTCTTTAAAGGCTGAAATTCCAAATACGCAATATATGTGCATGTTCATACAACACTTTTAAACAAATGCAGATCTTTATGTCAGTAAACACCCAGTTCAAGACTTCCCATTTTAATGAGAGTTTATTCCTGCACGAATCAGTCACATCAGAATCTTTCTCTTGCCTATAAGTAAACTTAAGTCAGTTGTAGTATATTATCCTAATTGCTACAAAATAAATTATATACATATAATCTATCTGATTGTAATTAAAGTAAACAGAAAAAAGGAGTATTTTAAGCTCTTATTCTGTGTATCTGTTAAAATCCACTTGAGGTATCTGCTTCTTTTATAACCTCCAAACGTTTAAGCTACTTTCTTTGCTGGACT